>NW_025421587.1:0-114036 GCF_011764305.1 Mustela putorius furo
ACAATCTAGCCTGTTCACTAAAGCCCTGTCTGACACAGCCTGAAGGCAGACCTCCAGTCCCAACACCCAGACAGCTGGCCCCCGTACTCACCCGTACACTGAACATATCAAACCCACAATGGCTTTCTGCCATTCATCTCTACCCAACCTCAGTTTTCACCTTCAGGAACCTAGACCTTATCTCCACTCACTGCTCAGGAGTGAACGTGATACAAGAATCAGAACTTCATCTTCGCCATGGCAAGAAACCTTTGTGGTTGGCATGTTGTCCAACGTTCATTATATGAGAAAGCAGCAAGGAATATGAGGCCCCACCTATCCCTGAGGGCTACAATTTGCACAAACACACATTTGTGACCCTCAGCGTGAGCCCTATCCTCATGTAAAGCCTCTTAGTGACTGGAAACAAACAGCCCACATATGGGGCTTGCCAAGCCCCTAGTCCCCCAATCTCAACCAGAGTTAGAGATGTCTAGTCACCCCTACTCAGGGGCACTGCTCTGGAATCCCTCTTTGTTGGGACAACTGAGGGTAAAAAGAAAATACAGAAAGGACTCTTCCCATCCACAGAATGATCCCAACCACTTGGGATCAGGTCAAATCACCAGAGAAAGACTTGTCCATGGCCCTTGAGGACACCCCGACATTCCACGGCCACCGTAGGCACAAAATCCAGAGACAAAAAGCCTGAGCAAACGCCACATACTCGCCCTTTGTTCATAGCCCGGAAAATTCTCACGGTCTGTAGATCGAGGCCTTCATACATGCATCCCCAAACCTAAGCTGAGTTTTGTGTTTTCAGACTATTGTCCCCCACAGTCCTGGCCCACACACCATCCAAGCTGGGGCCCCTGGAGCCACACCTGAGGACTGTGGCTTCCTTCTCCAGGGGAATTCTGCCATTTCCATTGGCAACAACCCTATAGATTAGGAGAGAAACCTCCAAAACTCCCCGAGTCCATCCCAATAGTGTTGGCTGCCCAGGACAAACAGGGATGATCTTTCACAAGTTAGGGAAACTACCTCCACTCAGACCCAGAGACAGATATCCCCATAGAATAAGATTGAACTGGACAGGCACTTAGGCCCTAATCAGATCCATTGCTTTTGTTTTCCAGGCATCTCTCCTCAGAGGCCTGGTTACCAATACCAGCATATGGGGGATTACTGAGGCACTCATAGAAAAATCTCCTCTCCACATAGGAAATCTACTCTTTGGAGCTCTATAAAAACCTCTGTTTAGGAGAATCTTTCAGGGCCCCGGATCAAGCACCCCATTCCAAGGTCTCCATGGACTTAAACCCACATTATGATCTATCCTCGGTAGAGTCCATGTCAACTCATCCCCCTTGGTTTTTCTCCCCCAGGGCCTGCAGATCAAACCTGCCTTGTTGCTAGGAGACAACTAGAATGGGAAGCGGGCTGCCCAGGCATCCATCCTTAGAACCCTACTCTGGAGTCGTTCCATATGGGGACATCCTAGAGCCATCCAACAGGTCTCAAGTGTCCCACAGAAGGAATCTTTGCAGTCTGGTGCATCTCACAACTCCCATTGTGGGAAAATCTTCATGGCCTCTTGAGACGCGCTCCACTTTTATAAAGGGGCCATCATGGACAGAAACTCCGACCTGAGCAAATGTCTGATATTCGCCCTGGCTTCAGGTGCATGAGATCTTGATTCAGGTCTGCAGAGTGTGCCTTCTGTGCCCTCACCCCAAAAACTAAGCCTAGCTTGTGTTCTCAGAATACCGGCCTCACACCCCTGGCCCAAAAGCCCTACAGTTTGGCAATACTGGGGCCACAATGCAGCACTCTGCCTGCCCTCCAGAAGATAAACGTTGCCTTATGGAGCTACCTAGAAACCCGAATGAGGATCAACTGAACGCCACTCGACTGCACCCCAAATATACAGTCTACCCTGTCTAATGCCCTGTCTGACACAGCATGAGCCCACACCTCCAGACCTACGCTCAACAGCTAGCCACACACTGAGCTCATTGTACCCATCAGGTCCTTAGGTCTTCATCTCTTCCCAACATCGGTTTTCGGGTTTCAGAACCTAGACCTAAACTCCAATCACTGTCCAGGGGTGAACGTGATGCAGAAATCAAAACTCTTCCTTCGCCATGGCCGGAAACCTTGTGGTTGGCATATTCTCCAACGTTCAGTGTAGGAGAATCCAGCGTGGCCCATGAGGCCCTTCCCATGCTTGAGGACCTTGTTGGGCACAAATAGGCATTGTGACCCTCAGCATGAGCCCTGTCCTCAAGGAAGACCTCTCAGTGTCTGAATCAAGAGCCCACATATTGGACTTGCCATGCCCCTAGGCCCCCCAAACTTAAACAGAGTTGGGGTTATCCAGTTGTCCCTACCAAGGACTCTGCTCGGGAATCCCTCTTTTATTGGCACACATGAGGTACATAAAATGAAATAAAAAACAGAAAGGACTCCTCCCATCCCACAGAATGTACCTAAACTCTTGGGATTGGGTCAAATCCTCAGAGAAGGAAAGCCGTCCACAACCCATGAGGCCACGCCAGCATTCGACCCACATTGTTGACACAAATCCAGAGACAAAACCTGAGCAAGCACCTCAAACTCACCCTTTTTCATATCCCGAAGTGTTATCACGGTCTGTATATTGGGCGTGCCATACCTATGTCCCCAATCCTAAGCGGAGTTTGTGTTTTCAGACTTCTGTCCCCACAGGCCTGGCCCACACACCCTCAAGGCTGGGCCCCTAGAGCCAAACTCAGAACTGTGCCTGCCCTCTCCAAGGGATTTCTGCCCATTCCATTGGCCACAACCCTATAGATTAGGAGAAACTCCAAAATCCGAGGCCATTCCCAATATTATAGGCTGCCCAGTACAAACAGGGGCGATCTGACACAAGCCGAGCAACTACCTCCCCCCTCAGATCCATAGACACGTATCCCCAGGAAAGAGATTGAACCGGACAGGCACCTAGGCCCTAATCATATCCATTGCTTTTGTTTCCAGGCATCTCTCCTCAGAGGCCTGGTTTCCAATACCAGCATATGGGAGATTCCTTAGGCACTCATCAAAACAATTCTCTTCTCTACATAGGAAACGTACTCTTTAGAGCTCCATCAAAACCTCCGGTTATGAACATCCCTCAAGGCCCCGGATCAAGCACCCCATTCCAAGGTCTCCATGGACACAAATGCACATTATGACCCATCCTCAACTCACCCATTTCAACACACTCGCCTCGGTACTACTCCCCTAGATCCAGCAGATCGAACTTGCCTTGGCACTATGAGACACCTGGAATGGGAGGCAGGCTGCCCAGGCATCCATCCTTAGAACCCTGCTCTGGATAGCTTCCTTATGGGATGTCCTGGAGCCATCCAGCAGGTCTCGACTGTCCCACGGAAGGAATCATTGCGGTTTGGAGCATCTCACAATTCCCATCATGGGAAAACCTCCATGGCCTCGTGACACCCTCCCCTTCATGAAGGGGCCGTCATGGACAGAAACTCCAACCTGAGCCAACGTCTGATCCTAGCTCTGTCTTCAGGTACACGGGATCTCGAATCATCTCTGCAGAGGGTTCCTGCCGTCCCCTCACCTCGAAATCTAAGTCTGGCTTGTGTTCTCAAATTTTTTTTCATCACACTCGTGGCCCACAAACCTTCCAGTTTGGGAATTCTGGAGCCACTATGTGGCACTGTGTCTTCCTTCCAGAAGAAAAACGTTGCCCTCTGGGGCTACCCAGTAACCACAAATGAGTACCAACCTGCACGAAACTCGACTGCACCCCAATGATACAGTCTAGCCTGGGCACTAATTCCCTGTCTGCCACAGCCTGAGCCTGCACCTCCCAACCCACACTCAACAGCTGGCCGAACACACTGAGCACATCAGTCACACCATGGCCTTAGGTCTTCATCTCTTCCCAACCTCAGTTTTCAGGCTTCAGAACCTAGACCTTAAATCCAATCACAGTCCAGGAGTGAAAGTGTTGCAGAAATTAGAACTCCTTCTTCCCCATGGCCAATAAACTTGTGGTTGCCATATTGTGCAACGTTCAGTGTAGGAGAAACCAGCATGGTACATTAGGCCACGCCCTGACTTGAGGGGCTCCTTGGGCACAAAAACACATTGTGAAACTCAATGTGAGCCCTATGCTCAAGGAAGGCCTCTCAGTGTCTGGACCAAGAGCCCACATATGGGGCTTGCCATGTTCTTAGGTCCCAATGTTAACCAGAGGTCTGGTTGTCCAGTCGCCCCTCCCAAGGATTCTGCTGTGGAATCCCTCTTTTGGTGGTCCACCTGAGGTAAAAAAAAAAAAAAAAAAAAAAAAAAAAACAGAAAGGCCTCCTCCCTTCCCACAGAATGACCCCAAACTCTTGGGATTGGGTCAAATCCCCATAAAGGGAGCCTCATCGATGGCCCATGAGGACAGCCGGACATTCCATGGCAATCGGTGACACATATCTAGAAAAAAAAATAAGCATGAGCAAGCACCTCACTTTCGCCCTTTGTTCATATCCCGAAGAGTTCTCCTCACGGTCTATATATCGGGCCGGCCATACCTACAGACCCAAACCTAAGTGGAGTTTGTGTTTTCAGACTTTTGTCCAAATAGCCCTGGACCACACACGCTCCACACTTGGGTCCCTGGATCCACACCTCAGGACTGTGCTTCCCTTTCAAGAGAATTCTTCCCATTCCATTGGCCACATCCTTGCAAATTAGGAAAAACCTCCAAAGTTACCGAGGCCATCCCAATAGTTTAGGCCGCCCAGGACAAACGGGTGTGATCCCAAACCAGCTGAGCAACTACCTCCACTCAGACAAAAGATGTCCCCAGAGAAGAATATTGAACCGGACAGGCCCCTAGGCCCTAATCAGATCCATTGCTTTGGTTTCCAGGCATCTCTCCTCAGAGGCCTCATTTCCAATACCAGCAAATGGTGGTTTCCTGAGGCACCAATAAGAACAAAAATCTCGTCTCCCCATGGAAAACTTGCTCATTGTAGCTTTGTTATCACCCCCTGGTTAGGAGAATCCTTCAGGGCCCTGGTGCCACTGCCCCATACAAAGGTCTCAATGGACTCAAACCAACATTAAGACCATCCTCAGGAAAGTCCATTTCAACTCATTTAAGACCATCCTCAGGAAAGTCCATTCCAACACAGCCCCCTCTGATGCTACCCCCCAAGCCAGCAGATCAAACGTTTCTTGTTGCTAGGAGACAATTGGAATTGAGGCTGTCTGCCCAGGCATCCATACTTAGAACCCTGTTCTGGAAAAATACCTTAGGAGACGTCCTGGAGCCATCCAACAAATTTTAATTGTCCCACAG
Organism: Mustela putorius furo; assembly: GCF_011764305.1. Taxonomy (NCBI): domain Eukaryota; kingdom Metazoa; phylum Chordata; class Mammalia; order Carnivora; family Mustelidae; genus Mustela; species Mustela putorius. The sequence goes on from NW_025421587.1 coordinate 5,333, forward strand.
AAGGAATCCTTGCGGTTTGGAGCATCTCACAACTCTAATAGTGGGAAAACACCCATGGCCTCATAATTCCCCCCCCCCCCTTCATGAAGGGGCCAACATGGACAGAAACTCCAACCTGAGCCAAAGTCTGATCCTCGACCTGACTTCAGACTCATGACATCTCAATTCAGCTCTGCAGAGTGTGCCTGCCATGTCCATTCCCCGAAACCTAAGCCTAGCTTGTGTTCTCAGACTTCCGTCCTCACTCTCCTGGCCCACAAGCCCTCCAGTTTGGGAATCCAGAAGCCACAATGCAGCACTCTGCCTGCCCTCCGGAAGAAAAACTTTGCCCTATGCTGCTAATAAGAAACCCCAAATGATTATCTAATGCATGCCACTCGACTGTAAAGCAATTATACAGCCTACCCTGAATACGAATGCCCTGTCTGGCACAGCCTGAGACAAGACATCCCAAACGACACCTAGACAGCTGGCTCCAACCTGGACACAAGGGACCCGCTATGGCTGTCGTTCGTCATCCCTTCCCAACCTCGGTTTTCAGGCTTCAGAACCTAGACCTTATCTCCAATCACTGCCCAGGGTGAACGTGATGCAGAAATTAGAATTCCTCCTTCCCCATGGCCAGAAACCTTGTGGTTGGCATGTTGTCCAACGTTCAATGTGGGAAAACCTGCATTGTCGGAAAGGCCACGCCAGTGCTTGAGGGCCGCCTAGGGCACAGACATGCATTGTGACCTGTAGCGTGAGTCCCGTATTAAAGTAACGCCTCTCAGTGGCTGGACCAAGATCCTGCATATGGGGCTTGTCATATCCATAGGCCCCAGGCTTAACCAGAGAGCGAGTATTCAAGTTGTCAGTACCCACTGCTATGCTCCTGAATCCCTCTACTGGGGGGACACATGAATCAGAAAACAGGACTCTTCCCTTCCCACAGAATGACCCCAAACTCTTGGGGGCTGGACAAACTACCAGAGAGGGAGACTTCTACGACCCATGAGGCAACTCCTACATTAAACGGCCATTGTGGACAAAATATCCAGAGACAAAAGACTGAGCGACTGCCTCCCTCTCACCCTTCTTTCATATCCAGAGGAGCTCCCCTCACGGACTGTAGATCAGGCCTGCCATAACCTCGGCCCCAAACCTGAGCTGAGTTTGGGTTTTTGGATGTCTGTCTGCACAGCCGTGGCCCACACCGCCTCCAGGCTGGGGTCTCTGGAGCCACACCACAGAACTGTGCCTGCTCTCTCCTAAGAAACTGCCCGTTCCATTGGCCACAACTCTACAAAATAGTAGAAACCTCAAGGTCCCCAATGACATCCCACTACCGCAAGCCGCACTGGACAAACAGGGGCATTATGACACCAGCTGAGCAACTACTACCTCCATGCAGACACACAGACTGATATCCGCAGAGACAGAAGATTGAACCAGGCAGGCCCCTAGGCCCTATTATGAACTCTGGCTTTGGTGTCCAGGTATCACTCCTCAGAGGCCTGGGTTCGAAGACCAGCATATGGGGCTATCCTGAGGCACCAGACAGAACACCTCTCATCTCCACATGGAAAGGTTCCTTGTTGGAGTTGTGTCAAACCCTTCGGGTTGGAGAATCCTGCAGAATCCATTAGCTACTGCCACATTCCAAGGTCTCCATGGCCACCAACCCACATTATGACTCATCCTCAGGAAAGTCCATTTAAACACAGCCTTCTGGGTAGCTCACCCAAGAGCCCGCAGATTGAGCGTGCCTTGTCTCGACCAGGCAATGGGAAGGTGAGTTGGCGTTTCTCGGCATCCATTCTTAGGCCCCTGCTCTCGAGTCTTTTTGTATGGGGCATCCTGGAACCATCCAATAGTACTCGACTGTCCTGAAGAAGGAAACTTTGAAGTTTGGAGCAGCTCACAACTCCCAGCGTAGGGAAACCTCCCTGGCCTCATGACGCCCCCACCCCCTTCAGGAAGGGGCCGTCATGGACACAAACTCCAGCTTGAGGCAACATCTGATACTCGCCCTGACCTCAGATGCAGGAGATCTCGATTCAGCCTCTGCACATTAGGCCCAAACCTCGTGCTACCTTGTGTTTTCAGACTTCCTTCCTCACACTCCTGGCAAACATGTCTTCAAGACTTGGAATTCTGGAACCAAAATGCAGCCCTATGCTGGCCCCTCCAGAAGAAAAACGTTGCTCTATGGGGATCTCCATAAACCCCAAATGAGGATCAACCTGCTCGGTTCTCGACCTCACCCCAGTTGGATTGTTCGGGTTGTCCATTCATCATCCCTCCCCAGAGCTCTGCTTTGGAATCCCTCTTTTGGTGGGACACCTGAGGTAACAAAACTAAAAGGACTCCTCCCTTCCTTCAGATTGACCCCAAACAATTGGGATTGGACCAAATTCACAGAGAGGAAGTCTCGTCCATGGCCCATGAGGCCTCCCCGAGATTCCACAGCCATCGTTGACAACAAATCCAGAGACAAAAGTCTGAGCAAGCGCCTCACACTCGCTCTTTTGTCGTATCCCGAAGAGTTCTCCTCACGGTCTGTGGATCGGGCCTGCCATACCTACTTCCCAAACTAAGCCGAGTTTGTGTGTTTTCAGACTTCTGTCCCCACATTCCTGGCCCACAGACCCTTCAGGCTGGGGCCCCTGGAGCCACACATCAGGACTGTGCCTGTCCATACCACGGGAATTCTGCCCATTCCATTGTCCACAATCGTACAAATTAGGAAAAACCTCCAGAGTCCCCAAGGACATCCCAATAATGTAGGCCGCCCAGGACAAACAAGGGTCATCTGAAACCAGCTGAGCATCTACCTCTACTCAGCGTAGATGGATGTCCCCAGAGAAGAAGATTGAATCAGACAGGCCCCTAGGCCTGAATCAGATTCATTGCTTTCGGTTACAGGTATCTCTCCTCAGAGGCCTGGTTTCCAATATTAGCATATGGGGATTTCATGAGGCAGCAATCAGAACAAATCTCTTCTCCACATGGGAAAATTATCCTTTGAAGATGTCTCAAAACCTCCAGTTAGGAGAATCCTTCAGGGCCTGTGTTCCACTGCACCATTACAAGGTCTCCATGGACCGAAATCCACATTAGAACCCATCCGCAGGAAATTCCATTTCAACTCAGCTCCCTTGGTTGCTTCCCCAGAGCGAGCAGACTGAACCTGTCTTGACTAGGAGACAATTGGAGTGCGAGGCGGGCTGCCCAACCATCCATCCTTAGAGCTCTGCTCTGGTGTCGTTCAGTATGGGATGTCCTGGAGCCATCCAACAGGTCTCAAATGTCCAGCAGAAGGAATCCTTGAGTTTTGGAGCATCTCACAACTCCCAACCTGGCAAAATCTAGATGGCTTTGTGATGCCCTCCCCCCCCATTTATGAAGGGGAAATCATGGACAGGAACTCCAACCTAAGCCAACGTCTGATCTTCACCCGGAATTCAGATGCACGAGATCTCGATGCAGCTCTGCAGAGTGTGCTTTCCATTCCCTCGCCCTGAAACCTATGACTAGCTTGTGTTCTCAGACTTCCGTCCTCACACTCCTGGCCCCCAAGCCCACACATTTGGAAATTCGGGACACAAAATGAAGCATTCTGCCTGCCTTCCAGAAGAAAAATTTTGACCTATGGAGTTTCTCACATAACCCAAATGAGAATAGACATACACGGCACTCGAATGTACCAAATTAGATAGTCTAACCTGGCCACTAATAAACTGTCTGATACAAGTGAGCCCGGACCTCCTGACCAAAACCGAGACAGCTGACCGCACACTGAGAACATCACACCCGCCATGGTCTTAGCTCGTTATCTCTTCCCAACCTAACTTTTCAGGCTTCAGAACTTAGACCTTAACTCCAAGCCCTGACATGGTTGAATGTGATGCAGAAATCAGAACTCCTCCTTACCCAAGGCAAGAAGCCTTGTGGTTGGAAAGTTGTCCAACGATCAGTGTAGGAGAAACCAGCATTCACCCTGAGTCCCCGCCCATTCTTAAGTGCGACGAGGGCATAAACACGCATTGTGACACTCAGCGTGAGTCCTGTCCTCTAGTAAGTCCTCTCAGTGGCTGGACCATTAGATGTCATAATGGGCTTGACATGTCCCTAGGCCCCAATTTTTAACCAGATTTCTGGTTGTCCAGTCACCCCTCCCCAGGGCTTTACTCTGGAATCCCTCATTTGGTGGGACACCTGAGGTTAAAAAACAAAACAACAACAACAACAACAACAACAAAAACGGACTTCTTCCATCCCACAGAATGACCTCAAACTCTTTGGACAAGGCCAAACCCCAGAGAATAAGACTCATCCATTTCCCATGAAGTCACCCGGCAATTTCACCACCATGAGTGACATGATATCCAGAGACAAAAACTTGAGCAAGAGCCTCACACTCGCCCTTTTTTTCATATCCTGAAGAGTTCTCCTCAAGGTCTGTAGATCAGTCCTGCCATACCTATGACCAGAAACATAAGCCGAGTTTCTGTTTTCAGACAACTGTCCAAATAGCCCTGGCCTAAACACCCTACAGGTTCAGGCCCCTGGAGCCAACCTGAGGACTGTACTTGCCCTATCCAAGGGAATTCTGTGTGCCCATTCCAATGGCCACAACCCTACTAATAGGATAAACCTACAAAGTCCCTGAGGCCATCCCAATAGTGGTGGCTTCCCAGGACAAACAGGAGTAATCTGAGCCCATCCGAGAACCTACCTCACTCAGACCCGTAGACTGATGTTCCTAGAGGTAAAAAGGAAAGAACAGGCCCCTAGGCACCTATCGGACCCATTGCTTTGGTTTCCAGGCATCTCTCCTCAGAGGCCTGGATTTCAATACCAGCATATGGCTGTTTCTTGACTCACACATCAGTACAAATCTCATCTACACATGGGAAACTTGCACGTGGGAGCTGTGTGAAAGCCTCTCTTTAGGAGAACCCTTCAGGGCCGCAGTGCCACCGCTTCATTCCAAGGTCTCCATAGACACAAAAAAACACATTAGGACCCATGCAAAGGAGAGTCCATTTCAACTGAGCGTATTCGGTTGCTCTGTGAGATCCAGCAGATCTAACTTGTCTTGTTGCTAGGAGACAATTGGAATGCGAGGTGTGGCCTACCCTGCCATCCATCCTTAAAACCCTGCTCGGAATCGTTGGCCTGGAGCCAACCAACAGGTCTCATTTGTCATGCAGAGGAATCTTTGCAGTTTGGAGCTTCTCACAACTCCCATCGTGAGAGAACCCCCATGGCTTCGTGATCCCCCCCCTTCATAAAGGGGGCCAATAGGGACATAAGGTCCAAACTGAGTGATCGTCTGATCCTCACCGTGAATTCAGATGCACGAGATCTCGGTTCAGGTCTGTAGATTGTGCCTTCCATGTCCTCACCCAGATACCTAAGCGTAGCTTGTGTCCTCAGGCTTCTGTCCACAGACTACTGGCTCACAACCCTCCAGTTTGGCGATCCAGAACTACAATGCAGCACTCTACCTGCCCTGCAGAACAAATACTTTGCCCTCTGGGGCTACCTAGAAACCCCAAATGAAGATCAACGTGCACGACACTTGGCTATACCCAAAATATATAGGATGACCTGGCCAATAATGCCCTTTCTGACACAGCCTAAGCCTGGACCGCCTAGGCCCACACAGACAGCTGGCTACAAATGAGAACTTCAGACCCCCCATGGCCTTAGGTCGTTATCCATTCCCAACCTCAGTTTTCAGGCTTCAGAACCTAGACCTTATCTCCAATCACTGCCCAGGTTTGAAAATGATGCAGAAATCAGAACTCCTTCCCGATGGCACGAAAACTTGTGGTTGGCTTGTTGTCCAACGTTCAGTGTAGTGGAAACCAGTGTGTCCCTTGAGGCCCCGCCATTGCTCGCGGGCCAGATAGGTAGCAAACACACATTGTGACCCTCAGCCTGAGCCCAGTCCTCAGGTAAGGCATCTCAGTGGTGGCTGGATGAAGAGACAGCATATTGGGCTTGCCATGCCCCTAGGCCCCAATTTTTAACCATAGTTCGGGTTGTCCCTTCACTCTTCCCGAGGGCTCTGCTTTGGAATTCCTCTTTTTTGGTGGGACATCAGAGGTAACAACCCTGAAAGGAGTCCTCCATCCAACAGATGGACGAAAAACAATTGGGATCGGGCCAAATCCACAGAGAGGAAGATTCGTCCATGGCCCATGAGGCCTCCTCGACATTCCACGGCCATCACTGATACAAAATCCACAGACAAAAGCCTAAGCAAGCGCCTCAGACTCGCACTATCTTCATATGCTGAAGATGTCTTCTCATGGTTTGTAGATCGGGCCTGCCATACCTACGTCCCCAAACATAAGCTGAGTTTGTGTTTTCAGACTTCTGTCCTCAAAGTCCTGGGCCACACACCCTCCAGGCTAGGGACCCTGGAGCCACACATTAGGACTGTGCCTACCCAATCCATGGGAATTCTGCCCATTCCATTGTCCAAAATCGTACAAATTAGGAGAACACTCCAAAGACCCTGAGGCCATTCCAATAGTATAGGTCACCCGGGACAAAAAGGGGCAGTCTGACACCAGCTGAGCATCTAAATCCACTCATACCCTAGAAGGATGTCCCCAGAGAAGAATTTTGAACCAGACAGGACCCTAGGCCAAAATCGGATCCATTGCTTTGGTTTTCAGGCATATCTCCTCAAAACCGTGGATTCCAATACCAGCATAGGGGTTTTCCTGAGGCACCCATCAGAACAAACCTCGTCTCCACAAGGAAACTTGTGCATGGGAGCTATGTCAAAAGCTTAGGAGAATACTTCAGGGTCCCAGTGCCACCACCCCATTCCAAGGCCCTCATGGACACAAACACACATTAGACCCATCCTCAGGAAAGTCCATTTCAACTCAGCCACCCCGGTTGCTCCAACAGAGCCATCAGATCTAAACTGTCTTGTCCCTAGGAGACAATGGGAATGCGAGGCGGGCTTCCCAGGCATCCATCCTCGAACGTTGGTCTGGACTCATCCATATGGGATGTCCTGGAGCTGTCCAACAGGTATCAATCGTCCCGCAGAAGGAATCCTAGGAGGGGGCATCCCACCATCCCAACGTGGGAAAACCTCCACGGCCTCGAGATTCGGCTCCCTTCATGAAGGGGCCGTCATGAACAGAAAATCCAAGCTGAGCCAACGTCTGATCCTCGCTCTGACTTCAGATGCATGGATATTGCTTCAGATCTTCAAGGGGTACATGCCGTGCCCTCGCCCTGAAACACAAGTCTAGCTGTCCTTCGGCCCCAATTTTAACCAGATTTCTGGTTGTCCAATCGCCCCTACCCAGGGCTCCACTCTGGAATCCCTCATTTGTTGGGACCCCTGAGTTTGAAAAACAAACAAAACAAAACAACAACAACAAAAAAACGGACTTCTTCCATCCCACAGAATGACCCCAAACTCTTTGGACTGGGCCAAAACCCAGGGAGTAAGACTCGTCCATTTCCCATGAAGTCACCCGGAAATTTCACGACCATGAGTGACACGATATCCAGAGATAAATACTTGAGCAAGAGCCTCACACTCACCCTTTTTTCATATCCCAAATAGTTCCCCTCATGGTCTGTAGATCAGTCCTGCCATACCTATGACCCGAAACATAAACCGAGTTTTGTGTTTTCAGACAACTGTCCAAACAGCCCTGGCCTACACAGCCTACAGGCTTAGGCCCCTGGAGCCAAGCTGAGGACTGTACATGCCCTCTCCAAGGGAATTCTGTGTGCCCATTCCAATGGCCAAAACGCTACTAATAGGATAAACCTCCAAAGTCCCTGAGGCCATCCCAAAAGTTGTGGCTTCCCAGGACAAACAGGAGCAATCTGAGCCCAACTGAGAACCTACCTGCACGCAAACTTGTAGACTGAAAAACCCCAGTGGTAAAAAGGAACGAACAGGCCCCTAGGCCCTATTTGGATCCATTGCTTTGGTTTCCAGGCATCTCTCCTCAGGGGCCTGGATTTCAGTACCAGCATATGGCTGTTTCTTGAGTCACCCATCAGAACAAATCTCATCTACACATGGGAAACTTGCACGTGGGAGCGATGTCAAAGCATCTGTTTAGTAGAACCCTTCATGGCCCCAGTGCCACCGCGTCATTCCAAGGTATCCATAGACACAAAAACACATTAGGACCCATCCACAGGAGAGTCCATTTCAACTCAGCGTATTCGGTTGCTCCGCGAGATCCAGCAGATCTAACCTGTCTTTTTGCTAGGAGACAATTGGAATGCGAGGTGGCCTACCCCGCATTCCATCCTTAGAACCCTGCTCAGAATTGTTGTCCTGGAGGCAACCAACAGGTCTCAATTGTCCTGCAGAAGAATCTTTGAAGTTGGGAGCTTCTCACAACTCCCATCGTGAGAAAACACCCATGGCCTCGTGATCCCCTCCCCCTTCAAGAAGGGGCCCTCAGGGACATAAGGTCCAACCTGAGTGATCGTCTGATCCTCACCCTGACTTCAGATGCATGAGAACTCGGTTCAGGTCTTTAGATTGTGCCTGCCATGTCCTCACCAGAAACCTAAGCCTAGCTTGTGTCTTCAGGCTTCCATCCTCAGATTAATGGCCCACAAGCCCTCCAGTTTGGCAAACCAGAATTACAATGCAGCACCCTGCTTGCGCTCCAAAAGAAAAACATTGCCCTCTGGCGCTACCCAGGAACCCCAAATGAAGATGAACCTGCACGCCACTTGGCTGTACCCAACATATATAGGCTGACCTGGGCAATAATGCCCTTTCTCACAGAGGCTGAGCCTGGACCTCCAGGCTCACCCATACAGCTGGCCGATCACTGAGCACATCGGACCAGCCATTGCCTTAGGTCGTTATCTCTTCCCAGCCTCGGTTTTCAGGATTTAGAACCTAGACCTTATCTCCAATCACTGCCCATGTTTGAAAATGATGCAGAAATCAGAACTCCTTCCCGATGGCAAGAAACCTTGTGGTAGGCTTGTTGTATAATGTTCATGGTAGTGGATACCTGTGTGTCCGATGAGGCCCCACCATTTCTCGCGGGCCACATAGGTAAAAAACACACATTGTGACCCTCAGCCTTAGCCCAGTCCTCAGGTAAGCCCTCTCAGTGGCTGGATGAAGAGACAGCATATTGGGCTTGCCATGCCCCTAGGCCCCAATTTTTAACCATAGTTCGGGTTGTCCCTTCACTCTTCCCCATGGCTCTGCTTTGGAATTCCACTTTTGGTGGGACACCTGAGGTATCAACCCTGAAAGGAGTCCTCCATCCAACAGATTGACGAAAAACAATTGGGATCGGGCCAAATCCACAGAGAGCAAGATTCGTCCATGGCCCATGAGGCCTCCTCGACATTCCACGGCCATCGCTGATACAAAATCCAGAGACAAAAGCCTGAGCAAGCGCCTCAGACTCGCACTTTCTTCATATCCTGAAGATGTCTTCTCATGGTTTGTAGATCGGGCCTGCCATACCTACGTCCCCAAACATAAGCTGAGTTTGTGTTTTCAGACTTCTGTCCTCAAAGTCCTGGGCCACACACACCCTCCAGGCTGGGGACCTGGAGCCACACATTAGGGCTGTGCCTACCCAATCCATGGGAATTCTGCCCATTCCATTGTCCAAAATCGTACAAATTAGGAGAACCCTCCAAAGTCCCTGAGGCCATCCCAATAGTATAGGTCGCCCCGGACAAAAAAAGGTCAGTCTGACACCAGCTGAGCATCTACCTCCACTCATACCCTAGATGTATGTCCCCAGAGAAGAAGATTGAACCAGACAGGACCCTAGGCCAAAATCGGATCCATTTGCTTTGTTTTACAGGCATGTCTCCTCAAAACCCTGGGTTCCAATACCAACATTGGGGTTTTCCTGAGGCACCCATCAGAACAAACCTCGTCTCCACAAGGAAACTTGTGCATGGGAGCTATGTCAAAAGCTTAGGAGAATACTTCAGGGTCCCGGTGCCACCGCCCCATTCCAAGGCCCTCATGGACACAAACACACATTAGACCCATCCTCAGGAAAGTCCATTTCAACTCCGCCACCCCGGTGCTCCCGCAGAGCCATCAGATCTAAACTGTCTTGTCCCTAGGAGACAATTGGAATGTGAGGCGGGCTTCCCAGGCATCCATCCTCGAACGTTGGTCTGGACTCATCCATATGGGATTTCGTGGAGCTGTCCAACAGGTCTCAATTGTCCCGCAGAAGGATTCCTAGGAGGGGGCATCCCACCACTCCCAACGTGGGAAAACCTCCACGGCCTCGAGATTCGGCTCCCTTCATGAAGGGGCCGTCATGAACAGAAAATCCAAGCTGAGCCAACATCTGATCCTCGCTCTGACTTCAGATGCATGAGATATTGCTTCAGATCTTCAGGAGGTACATGCCGTGCCCTCGCCCTGAATCCCAAGTCTAGCTTGTGTTCTCAGACTTCCGTCCTCACACTCCTGGCCCCGAACCCCACAAGTTTGGCAATTCCGGACCATCATTGCAGCACTCTGCCTGCACTCTTGAAACAAAATATTGCCTAATGAGCTGCCCGGGTACATTAAATGAGAATAAACCTTAACGGCACTCGAATGTACCCATATTATATAGTCTAACTTGGGCAGTAATGCACTGTCTGACACAACCTGAGCCCGGACATCCTGAGAACAACACCCAGACACTGACCGCACCCTGAGCCCATAAAACGCGCAGTGGCCATAGGTCATCATTTCTTCCCTACCTAAGTTTTTCAGGCTTCAGAACCTAGACCTTATCTCCAATCACTGCCCAGGGGTGAGTGTGATGCATCAGAACTCCTCTTTATCCACGGCAAGAAACATTGTGGTTGCCATGTTGTCCAAGGTTCAGTGTAGGAGAAACCAGCATTCACCCTGAGGTCCCGCCCATTCTTGAGTGCGACGATGGCATAAACACGCATTGTGACCCTCAGCATGAGTCCTGTCCTCTAGTAAGTCCTTTCAGTGTCTAGACCATTAGATGCCATAATGGTTTGACATGTCCCTAGGCCCCAAATTTAAACCAGATTTCTGTTTGTCCAATCGCCCCTCCCCAGGGCTCTACTCTGGAATCCCTCATTTGGTGGAACAACTGAGTTTGAAAAACAAAACAAAACAAAACAAAACAACAACAAAAAAAACGGACTTCTTCCATCCCACAGAATGACCCCAAACTCTTTGGACGGGGCCAAACCCCCCGAGAGTAAGACTCGTCCACTTCCCATGAAGTCACCCGGATATTTCATGACCATGAATGGCACGATATCCAGAGACAAAAACTTGAGCAACAGCCTCACACTCGCCCTTTTTTTCATATCCCGAAGAGTTCTCATGGTCTGTAGATCAGTACTGCCATACCTATGACCCGAAACATAATCCGAGTTTGTGTTTTCAGACAACTGTCCAAATAGCCCAGGCCTACACACGCTACAGGCTCAGGACCCTGGAGCCAACCTGAGGACTGTACTTGCCCTCTCCAAGGGAATTCTGTGTACCCATTCCAATGGCCACAACCCTACTAATAGGATAAACCTCCAAAGTCCCTGAGGCCATCCCAATAGTGGTGGCTTCCCAGGACAAACAGAAGCAATCTGAGCCCATCTGAGAACCTACCTGCACTCAGACTCGTAGACTGATATCCCCAGAGGTAAAAAGGAACGAACAGGCCCCTAGGCCCTAATCGGATCCATTGCTTTGGTTTCCAGACATCTTCCTCAGAGGCCTGAATTTCAGTACCATCATATGGCAGTTTCTTGACTCACCCATCAGAACAAATATCATCTACACATGGGAAACTTGCACGATGGAGCTGTGTGAAAGCCTCTTTTTAAGAGAAACCTTCAGGGCCCCAGTGCCACCGCTTCATTCCAAGGTCTCCATAGACACAAAAACACATTAGGACCCATCCACAGGAGAAACCATTTCAACTCAGCATATTCGGTTGCTCCCGCAGATACAGCAGATCTAACCTGTCTTGTTGCGTGGAGACAATTGGAATGCGAGGTGGGATACCCATCCATCCATCCTTAGAACCCTGCTCGGAATCGTTGTCCTGAGGCCAACCAACAGATCTCAAGTGTCCTGCAGAAGAATCTTTGCAGTTGGGAGCTTCTCACAACTCCCATCGTGGGAAAACCACCATGGCCTCGCGATCCCCCCCCCCTTCAAAAAGGGCCATCAGGGACCGAATGTCCAACCTGAGCGATCGTCTGATTCTCGCCCTGACTTGAGAAGCACGAGATCTCGATTCAAATCAGTAGATTGTGCCTGCCATATCCTCACCCAGAAACTTAGGCCTAGCTTGGGTTCTCAGACTTCCGTCCTCAGACTACTGGCCCACAAGCCCTCCAGTTTGGCAATCCAGAACTACAATGCAGCACTCTGCCCGCCCTCCAGAAGAAAAACATTGCCCTTTGGGGCTGCCCAGAAACCCGAAATGAGGATCGACCTGCACGCCATTCGGCTGTACCCCAAATATATAGGCTGAACTGGGCACTAATGCCCTTTCTGACACAGCCTGAGCCTCGACCTCCTGGCCCCACCCAGACAGCTGGCCTCACACTGAGCATATCGGAACCGCCGTGACCTTAGTCGTCATTTTTTTCTCAACCTCGGTTTTCAGGCTTCAGAACCTAGACCTTATCTCCAATCACGGCCCGGGTTTGAAAATGATGCAGACATCAGTACTCTTTCCCCATGGCAAGAAACCTCGTGGTTGGCTGTTTTCCAAGGTTCAGAGTTGTTGAAACCAGTGTGGCCCATGAGGCCCCGTCCCTGCTTGCGGGCCACATTGGTCACAAACACACATTGTGACCCTCAGCCTGAGACCAGTCCTCAGGTAAGGCCTCCCAGTGGCTGGATGGAGAGACAGCATATTGGGCTTGCCATGCCTCAGGCCCCAATTTTTAACCATATTTCGGGTTGTCCTTTCACTCTTCCCCAGGGCTCTGCTTTGGAATTCCTCTTTTGGTGGGACACCTGAGGTAACAAACCTGAAAGGAGTTCTCCCATCCCACAGATTGACGAAAAACAATTGGTATCAGGCCAAGTCCACAGAGAGCAAGATTCGTTCATGGCCCATGAGGCTTCCCCAACATTCCACGGCCATCGCTGATACAAAATCCAGATACAAAAGCCTGAACACGCGCCTCAGACTCGCTCATTCTTCATATCCTGAAGAGTTCTTCAGATAGGAACCTACATGGCACTCCAATGCACCCAAAATATATAGTCTAACCTGGGCACTAATGCACTGTCTGACAACCTGAGCCCGGACCTCGTGACCAACACCCAGACAACTGACTGCACACTGAGCACATCAGAACCGCCATGGCCTTAGGTCATCATCTCTTCCCTACCTCAGTTTTCAGGCTTCAGAACCTAGACCTTATCTCCAATCACTGCCCAGGGGTGACTGTGATGCAGAAATCAGAACTCTTCCTTACCCATGGCAAGAAACCTTGAGGTTGGCATGTTGTCCAACGTTCAGTGTGGGGGAAACCAGCATTCACCCTGAGGCCCCGCCCATTCTTGAGTGCGACGAGGGCATAAACACGCATTGTGACCCTCAGCGTGAGTCCTGTCCTCTAGTACGTCCTCTCAGTGGCTCGACCATTAGATGTCATAATGGGCTAGACATGTCCTTAGGCCCCAATTTTTTTAACCAGATTTCTGGTTGTCCAGTCGCCCCTCCCCAGGGCTCTACTCTGGAATCCCTCATTTGATGGTACACACCTGAGTTTGAACAACAAAACAAAACAAATCAACAACAACAGAACAATGGACTTCTTCCATCCCACAGAACGACCCCAAACTCTTTGGATGGGGCCATCCCCCAGAGAGTAAGACTCGCCATTTCCCATGAAGTCACCCGGAAATTTCACGACCATGAGTGACACGATATCCAGAGACAAAAACATGAGCAAGAGCCTCACACTCGCCCTATTTTCATATCCCGAAGAGTTCTCCTCTTGGTCTTTAGATCAGTCCTGCCATAACTATGACCCGAAACATAAGCCGAGTTTGTGTTTTCAGACAACTGTCCAAACTGCCCTGGCCTACACACCCTACAGGCTCACGCCCCTGGAGCTAAACCTGAGGTCTGTGCTTGCCCTCTCCAAGGGAATTGTATGTGCCCACTCCAATGGCCACAACCCTACTAATAGGATAAACCTCCAAAGTCCCTGAGGCCATCCCAATATTTGTGGCTTCCCAAGACAAACAAGGGCAATCTGGGCCCATCTGAGCACCTACAGGCTTCATACCCGTAGACTGATATCCCCAGAGGTAAAAAAGGAACGAACAGGCCCCTAGGCCCTAATCGGATCCATTTCATTGGTTTCCAGGCATCTCTTCTCAAGGCCTGGATTGCAATAGCAGCATATGGCTGTTACTTGACTCACCCATCAGAACAAATCTCATCTACACATGGGAAACTTGCACGATGGAGCTGTGTGAAAGCTTCTCTTCAGGAGAACCCTTCAGGGCCCCAGTGCGACTGCTTCATTCCAAGGTCTCCATAGACACAAAATCATATTAGGACACATCCACGGTAGAGTGCATTTCAACTCAGCCTCCTCGGTTGCTCCCCCAGATCCAGCAGATCTAACCTGTCTTGTTGCACGTAGACAATTGGAATGAGAGGTGGCCTACGCAGCCATCCATCCTTAGAACCCTGCTCGGAATCGTTGTCCTGGAGCCAACCAAGAGGTCTCAATAGTTCTGCTGAAGAATATTTGCAGCTGGGAGCTTCTCACAACTACCATCGTGGGAAAACCCCCATGGTCTCGTGATCCACCCCCCCTTCAAGAAGGGGCCATCAGGGACAGAAGGTCCAAACTGAGCGATCGTCTGATCCTCGCCCTGGCTTCAGATGCACGAGATCTCGATTCAGGTCTGTAGATTGTGCCTGCCATATCCTCACCCAGAAACCTAGGCCTAGCTTGGGTTCTCAGACTTCCGTTCTCAGACTACTTGCCCACAAGCCCTCCAGTTAGGCAATCCAGAACTACAATGCAGCACTCTGCCTGCCCTCCAGAAGAAAAACATTGCCCTCCGGGGCTACCCAGAAAACCCAAATGAGGATCAACCTGCACGCCATTCGGATCTACCCCAAATATATAGGCTGTCCTGGGCACTAATGCCCTTTTTGACACAGCCTGAGCCTTGACCTTCTGGCCCCACCCAGACAGCTGGCTGCACACTGAGCACATCGGACCCGCCATGGCCTTAGGTCGTCATCTCTTCTCAACCACGGTTTTCAGGCTTCAGAACATAGACCTTATAGCCAATCACGGCCCGGGGTTGAAAATGATGCAGACATCAGAACTCTTTCCCCATGGCGAGAAACCTTGTGGTTGGCATGTTGTCCAAGGTTCAGAGTAGTTGAATCCAGTGTGGCCCATGAGGCCCCGCCCATGCTTGCGGGCCACATTGGTCACAAACACACATTGTGACCCTCAGCCTGAGCCCAGTCCTCAGGAAAGGCCTCTCAGTGGCTGGATGGAGAGACAGCATATTGGGCTTGCCATGCCCCTAGGCCCCAATTTTTAACCGTAGTTCGGGTTGTCCCTTCACTCTTCCCCAGGGCTCTGCTTTGGAATTCCTCTTTTGGTGGAACACCTGAGGTAACAAACCTGAAAGGAGTCCTCCCCTCCCACAGATTGACGAAAAGCAATTGGGATCGGGCAAATCCACAGAGAGCAAGATTTGTCCATGGCCCAAGAGGCCTCCCCAACATTCCACGGCCATCGCTGATACAAAATCCAAAGACAAAAGCCTGAGCATGCGCCTCACACTCGCTCATTCTTCATATCCTGAAGATTTCTTGAGATAAGAACCTACACGGCACTCGAATGCACCCAAAATATATAGTCTAACCTGGGCACTAATGCACACTCTGACAACCTGAGCCCGGACCTCGTGACTAACACACAGACAGCTGACCGCACACTGAGCTCATCAAACCCGCCATGGCCTTAGGTCATCATCTCTTCCATACCTCAGTTTTCAGGCTTCAGAACCTAGACCTTATCTCCAATCACTGCCCAGGGGTGACTTTGATGCAGAAATCAGAACTCTTCCTTACCCTTGGCAAGAAACCTTGTGGTGGGCATGTTGTCCAACGTTCAGTGTGGGGGAAACCAGCATTCACCCTGAGGCCCCGCCCATTCTTGAGTGCGACAAGGGCATAAACACGCATTGTGACCCTCAGCGTGAGTCCTGTCCTCTAGTAAGTCCTCTCAGTGGCTGGACCATTAGATGTCATAATGGGCTTTACATGTCCCTAGGCCTCAATTTTTAACCAGATTTCTGGTTGTCCAGTCGCCCCTCCCCAGGGCTCTACTCTGGAATCCCTCATTTGGTGGGACACCTGAGGTTGAAAAACAAACAAAACAAATCAACAACAACAGAACAACGGACTTCTTCCATCCCACAGAACGACCCCAAACTCTTTGGACGGGGCCAAACCCCCAGAGAGTAAGATTCGTCAATTTCCCATGAAGTCACCCGGAAATTTCACGACCATGAATGTTACGATATCCAGAGACAAAAACTTGAGCAAGAGCCTCACACTCGCCCTTTTTTCATATCTCGAAGAGTTCTCCTCATGGTCTGTAGATCAGTCCTGCCATACCTATAACCCGAAACATAAGCCGAGTTTATGTTTTCAGACAACTGTCCAAACAGCCCTGGCCTACAACCCCTACAGGCTCAGGCCCCTGGAGCCAAACCTGAGGACTGTGCTTGCCCTCTCCAAGGGAATTGTATGTGCCCATTCCAATGGCCACAACCCTACTAATAGGATAAACCTATAAAGTCCCTGAGGCCATCCCAATAGTGGTGGCTTCCCAGGACAAACAGGAGTAATCTGAGCCCATCCGAGAACCTACCTCACTCAGACCCGTAGACTGATGTTCCTAGAGGTAAAAAGGAACGAACAGGACCCTAGGCACCAATCGGACCCATTGCTTTGGTTTCCACGCATCTCTCCTCAGAGGCCTGGATTTCAATACCAGCATATGGCTGTTTCTTGACTCACACATCAGTACAAATCTCATCTACACATGGGAAACTTGAACGTGGGAGCTTTGTGAAAGCCTCTCTTTAGGAGAACCCTTCAGGGCCGCAGTGCCACCGCTTCATTCCAAGGTCTCCATAGACACAAAAACACATTAGGACCCATGCAAAGGAGAGTCCATTTCAACTGAGCGTATTCGGTTGCTCTGTGAGATCCAGCAGATCTAACTTGTCTTGTTGCTAGGAGACAATTGGAATGCGAGGTGGCCTACCCTGCCATCCATCCTTAAAACCCTGCTCGGAATCGTTGGCCTGGAGCCAACCAACAGGTCTCATTTGTCATGCAGAGGAATCTTTGCAGTTTGGAGCTTCTCACAACTCCCATCGTGAGAGAACCCCCATGGCTTCGTGATCCCCCCCCTTCATAAAGGGGCCAATAGGGACATAAGGTCCAACCTGAGTGATCGTCTGATCCTCACCGTGAATTCAGATGCATGAGATCTCGGTTCACGTCTGTAGATTGTGCCTTCCATGTTCTCACCCAGATACCTAAGCGTAGCTTGTGTCCTCAGGCTTCTGTCCACAGACTACTGGCTCACAACCCTCCAGTTTGGAGATCCAGAACTACAATGCAGCACTCTACCTGCCCTGCAGAACAAATACTTTGCCCTCTGGGGCTACCTAGAAACCCCAAATGAAGATCAACGTGCACGACACTTGGCTATACCCAAAATATATAGGATGACCTGGCCAATAATGCCCTTTCGGACACAGCCTAAGCCTGGACCGCCTAGGCCCACACAGACAGCTGGCTACAAATGAGAACTTCAGAGCCCCCATGGCCTTAGGTCGTTATCCCTTCCCAACCTCAGTTTTCAGGGTAGAGAACCTAGACCTTATCTCCAATCACTGCCCAGGTTTGAAAATGATGCAGAAATCAGAACTCCTTCCCGATGGCAGGAAAACTTGTGGTTGGCTTGTTGTCCAACGTTCAGTGTAGTGGAAACCAGTGTGTCCCTTGAGGCCCCGCCATTGCTCGCGGGCCAGATAGGTAGCAAACACACATTGTGACCCTCAGCCTGAGCCCAGTCCTCAGGTAAGGCATCTCAGTGGCTGGATGAAGAGACAGCATATTGGGCTTGCCATGCCCCTAGGCCCCAATTTTTAACCATAGTTCGGGTTGTCCCTTCACTCTTCCCCAGGGCCCTGCTTTGGAATTCCTCTTTTGGTGGGACATCGGAGGTAACAACCCTGAAAGGAGTCCTCCATCCAACAGATGGACGAAAAACAATTGGGATCGGGCCAAATCCACAGAGAGGAAGATTCGTCCATGGCCCATGAGGCCTCCTCGACATTCCACGGCCATCATCACTGATACAAAATCCACAGACAAAAGCCTAAGCAAGCGCCTCAGACTCGCACTATCTTCATATGCTGAAGATGTCTTCTCATGGTTTGTAGATCGGGCCTGCCATACCTACGTCGCCAAACATAAGCTGAGTTTGTGTTTTCAGACTTCTGTCCTCAAAGTCCTGGGCCACACACCCTCCAGGCTGGGGACCCTGGAGCCACACATTAGGACTGTGCCTACCCAATCCATGGGAATTCTGCCCATTCCATTGTCCAAAATCGTACAAATTAGGAGAACACTCCAAAGACCCTGAGGCCATCCCAATAGTATAGGTTGCCCGGGACAAAAAAGGGCAGTCTGACACCAGCTGAGCATCTAAATCCACTCATACCCTAAAAGGATGTCCCCAGAGAAGAATATTGAACCAGACAGGACCCTAGGCCAAAATCGGATCCATTGCTTTGGTTTCCAGGCATGTCTCCTCAAAACCCTGGATTCCAATACCAGCATTGGGGTTTTCCTGAGGCACCCATCAGAACAAACCTCGTCTCCACAAGGAAACTTGTGCATGGGAGCTATGTCAAAAGCTTAGGAGAATACTTCAGGGTCCCAGTGCCACCACCCCATTCCAAGGCCCTCATGGACACAAAGACACATTAGACCCATCCTCAGGAAAGTCCATTTCAACTCAGCCACCCCGGTTGCTCCAACAGAGCCATCAGATCTAAACTGTCTTGTCGCTAGGAGACAATTGGAATGCGAGGCGGGCTTCCCAGGCATCCATCCTCGAACGTTGGTCTGGACTCATCCATATGGGATGTCCTGGAGCTGTCCAACATGTATCAATCGTCCCGCAGAAGGAATCCTAGGAGGGGGGCATCCCACCATCCCAACGTGGGAAAACCTCCACGGCCTCGAGATTCGGCTCCCTTCATGAAGGGGCCGTCATGAACAGAAAATCCAAGCTGAGCCAACGTCTGATCCTCGCTCTGACTTCAGATGCATGGATATTGCTTCAGTCTTCAAGGGGTACATGCCGTGCCCTCGCCCTGAAACACAAGTCTAGCTGTCCTTCGGCCCCAATTTTAACCAGATTTCTGGTTGTCCAATCGCCCCTACCCAGGGCTCCACTCTGGAATCCCTCATTTGTTGGGACACCTGAGTTTGAAAAACAAAAAAAAAACAAAACAACAACAACAAAAAAACGGACTTCTTCCATCCCACAGAATGACCCCAAACTCTTTGGACTGGGCCAAAACCCAGGGAGTAAGACTCGTCCATTTCCCATGAAGTCACCCGGAAATTTCACGACCATGAGTGACACGATATCCAGAGATAAATACTTGAGCAAGAGCCTCACACTCACCCTTTTTTCATATCCCAAATAGTTCCCCTCATGGTCTGTAGATCAGTCCTGCCATACCTATGACCCGAAACATAAACCGAGTTTGTGTTTTCAGACAACTGTCCAAACAGCCCTGGCCTACACAGCCTACAGGCTTAGGCCCCTCGAGCCAAGCTGAGGACTGTACATGCCCTCTCCAAGGGAATTCTGTGTGCCCATTCCAATGGCCAAAACGCTACTAATAGGATAAACCTCCAAAGTCCCTGAGGCCATCCCAAAAGTTGTGGCTTCCCAGGACAAACAGGAGCAATCTGAGCCCAACTGAGAACCTACCTGCACGCAAACTTGTAGACTGAAAACCCCAGTGGTAAAAAGGAAAGAACAGGCCCCTAGGCCCTAATCGGTTCCATTGTTTGGTTTCCAGGCATCTCTCCTCAGAGGACTGGATTTCAATACCAGCATATGGCTGTTTCTTGAGTCTCCCATCAGAACAAATCTCATCTACACATGGGAAACTTGCACGTGGGAGCGATGTCAAAGCATCTGTTTAGTAGAACCCTTCATGGCCCCAGTGCCACCGCGTCATTCCAAGGTATCCATAGACACAAAAACATATTAGGACCCATCCACAGGAGAGTCCATTTCAACTCAGCGTATTCGGTTGCTCCGCGACATCCAGCAGATCTAACCTGTCTTGTTGCTAGGAGACAATTGGAATGCGAGGTGGCCTACCCCGCATTCCATCCTTAGAACCCTGCTCAGAATTGTTGTCCTGGAGGCAACCAACAGGTCTCAATTGTCCTGCAGAAGAATCTTTGAAGTTGGGAGCTTCTCACAACTCCCATCGTGAGAAAACACCCATGGCCTCGTGATCCCCCCCCTTCATGAAGGGGCCCTCAGGGACATAAGGTCCAACCTGAGTGATCGTCTGATCCTCACTCTGACTTCAGATGCATGAGAACTCGGTTCAGGTCTTTAGATTGTGCCTGCCATGTCCTCACCAGAAACCTAAGCCTAGCTTGTGTCTTCAGGCTTCCATCCTCAGATTAATGGCCCACAAGCCCTCCAGTTTGGCAAACCAGAATTACAATGCAGCACTCTGCTTGCGCTCCAAAAGAAAAACATTGCCCTCTGGCGCTACCCAGGAACCCCAAATGAAGATGAACCTGCACGCCACTTGGCTGTACCCAACATATATAGGCTGACCTGGGCAATAATGCCCTTTCTCACAGAGGCTGAGCCTGGACCTCCAGGCTCACCCATACAGCTGGCCGCTCACTGAGCACATAGGACCAGCCATTGCCTTAGGTCGTTATCTCTTCCCAGCCTCGGTTTTCAGGATTTAGAACCTAGACCTTATCTCCAATCACTGCCCATGTTTGAAAATGATGCAGAAATCAGAACTCCTTCCCGATGGCAAGAAACCTTGTGGTAGGCTTGTTGTATAATGTTCATGGTAGTGGATACCTGTGTGTCCGATGAGGCCCCACCCTTTCTCGCGGGCCACATAGGTGAAAAACACACATTGTGACCCTCAGCCTTAGCCCAGTCCTCAGGTAAGCCCTCTCAGTGGCTGGATGAAGAGACAGCATATTGGGCTTGCCATGCCCCTAGGCCCCAATTTTTAACCATAGTTCGGGTTGTCCCATCACTCTTCCCCAGGGCTCTGCTTTGGAATTCCACTTTTGGTGGGACACCTGAGGTATCAACCCTGAAAGGAGTCCTCCATCCAACAGATTGACGAAAAACAATTGGGATCGGGCCAAATCAACAGAGAGCAAGATCCGTCCATGGCCCATGAGGCCTCCTCGACATTCCACGGCCATCGCTGATACAAAATCCAGAGACAAAAGCCTGAGCAAGCGCCTCAGACTCGCACTTTCTTCATATCCTGAAGATGTCTTCTCATGGTTTGTAGATCAGGCCTGCCATACCTACGTCCCCAAACATAAGCTGAGTTTGTGTTTTCAGACTTCTGTCCTCAAAGTCCTGGGCCACACACCCTCCAGGCTGGGGACCCTGGAGCCACACATTAGGGCTGTGCCTACCCAATCCATGGGAATTCTGCCCATTCCATTGTCCAAAATCGTACAAATTAGGAGAAACCTCCAAAGTCCATGAGGCCATCACAATAGTATAGGTCACCCGGGCCAAAAAGGTCAGTCTGTCACCAGCTGAGCATCTACCTCCACTCATACCCTAGATGTATGTCCCCAGAGAAGAAGATTGAACCAGACAGGACCCTAGGCCAAAATCGGATCCATTGCTTTGGTTTACAGGCATGTCTCCTCAAAACCCTGGGTTCCAATACCAACATTGGGGTTTTCCTGAGGCACCCATCAGAACAAACCTCGTCTCCACAAGGAAACTTGTGCATGGGAGCTATGTCAAAAGCTTAGGAGAATACTTCAGGGTCCCGGTGCCACCGCCCCATTCCAAGGCCCTCATGGACACAAACACACATTAGACCCATCCTCAGGAAAGTCCATTTCAACTCCGCCACCCCGGTGCTCCCGCAGAGCCATCAGATCTAAACTGTCTTGTCCCTAGGAGACAATTGGAATGCGAGGCGGGCTTCCCAGGCATCCATCCTCGAACTTTGGTCTGGACTCATCCATATGGGATTTCGTGGAGCTGTCCAACAGGTCTCAATTGTCCCGCAGAAGGATTCCTAGGAGGGGGCATCCCACCACTCCCAACGTGGGAAAACCTCCACGGCCTCGAGATTCGGCTCCCTTCATGAAGGGGCCGTCATGAACAGAAAATCCAAGCTGAGCCAACATCTGATCCTCGCTCTGACTTCAGATGCATGAGATATGGCTTCAGATCTTCAGGAGGAACATGCCGTGCCCTCGCCCTGAATCCCAAGTCTAGCTTGTGTTCTCAGACTTCCGTCCTCACACTCCTGGCCCCGAACCCCACAAGTTTGGCAATTCCGGACCATCATTGCAGCACTCTGCCTGCACTCTTGAAACAAAATATTGCCTAATGAGCTGCCCGGGCACATTAAATGAGAATAAACCTTAACGGCACTCGAATGTACCCATATTATATAGTCTAACTTAGGCAGTAATGCACTGTCTGACACAACCTGAGCGCGGACATCCTGAGCAACACCCAGACACTGACCGCACCCTGAGCCCATAAAAGGCGCAGTGGCCATAGGTCATCATTTCTTCCCTATCTAAGTTTTCAGGCTTCAGAACCTAGACCTTATCTCCAATCACTACCCAGGGGTGAGTGTGATGCATCAGAACTCCTCTTTATCCACGGCAAGAAACATTGTGGTTGCCATGTTGTCCAAGGTTCAGTGTAGGAGAAACCAGCATTCACCCTGAGGTCCCGCCCATTCTTGAGTGCGACGAGGGCATAAACACGCATTGTGACCCTCAGCATGAGTCCTGTCCTCTAGTAAGTCCTTTCAGTGTCTAGACCATTAGATGCCATAATGGTTTGACATGTCCCCAGGCCCCAAATTTAAACCAGATTTCTGTTTGTCCAATCGCCCCTCCCCAGGGCTCTACTCTGGAATCCCTCATTTGGTGGGACAACTGAGTTTGAAAAACAAAACAAAACAAAACACAAACAACAACAAAAAAAGGACTTCTTCCATCCAACAGAATGACCCCAAACTCTTTGGACGGGGCCAAACCCGACGAGAGTAAGACTCGTCCACTTCCCATGAAGTCACCCGGATATTTCATGACCATGAATGGCACGATATCCAGAGACAAAAACTGGAGCAACAGCCTCACACTCGCCTTTTTTTTCATATCCCGAAGAGTTCTCCTCATGGTCTGTAGATCAGTCCTGCCATACCTATGACCCGAAACATAATCCGTGTTTGTGTTTTCAGACAACTGTCCAAATAGCACAGGCCTACACACGCTACAGGCTCAGGACCCTGGAGCCAACCTGAGGACTGTACTTGCCCTCTCCAAGGGAATTCTGTGTACCCATTCCAATGGCCACAACCCTACTAATAGGATAAACCTCCAAAGTCCCTGAGGCCATCCCAATAGTGGTGGCTTCCCAGGACAAACAGAAGCAATCTGAGCCCATCTGAGAACCTACCTGCACTCAGACTCGTAGACTGATATCCCCAGAGATAAAAAGGAACGAACAGGCCCCTAGGCCCTAATCGGATCCATTGCTTTGGTTTCCAGACATCTTCCTCAGAGGCCTGAATTTCAGTACCAGCATATGGCAGTTTCTTGACTCACACATCAGAACAAATATCATCTACACATGGGAAACTTGCATGATGGAGCTGTGTGAAAGCCTCTTTTTAAGAGAAACCTTCAGGGCCCCAGTGCCACCGCTTCATTCCAAGGTCTCCATAGACTCAAAAACACATTAGGACCCATACACAGGAGAAACCATTTCAACTCATCATATTCGGTTGCTCCCGCAGATACAGCAGATCTAACCTGTCTTGTTGCGTGGAGACAATTGGAATGCGAGGTGGGATACCCATCCATCCATCCTTAGAACCCTGCTCGGAATCGTTGTCCTGATGCCAACCAACAGATCTCAAGTGTCCTGCAGAAGAATCTTTGCAGTTGGGAGCTTCTCACAAGTCCCATCGTGGGAAAACCACCATGGACTCGCGATCACCCCCCCCTTCAAAAAGGGCCATCAGGGACCAAATGTCCAACCTGAGCGATCGTCTGATTCTCGCCCTGACTTCAGAAGCACGAGATCTCGATTCAAATCTGTAGATTGTGCCTGCCATATCCTCACCCAGAAACCTAGGCCTAGCTTGGGTTCTCAGACTTCCGTCCTCAGACTACTGGCCCACAAGCCCTCCAGTTTGGCAATCCAGAACTACAATGCAGCACTCTGCCCGCCCTCCAGAAGAAAAACATTGCCCTCTGGGGCTACCCAGAAACGCCAAATGAGGATCAACCTGCACGCCATTCGGCTGTACCCCAAATATATAGGCTGACCTGGGCACTAATGCCCTTTCTGACACAGCCTGAGCCTCGACCTCCTGGCCCCACCCAGAGAGCTGGCCGCACACAGAGCACATCGGATCCGCCGTGGCCTTAGTCCTCATTTTTTCTCAACCTCGGTTTTCAGGCTTCAGAACCTAGACCTTATCTCCAATCACGGCCCGGGTTTGAAAAGAATGCAGACATAGAACTCTTTCCCCATGGCAAGAAACCTCGTGGTTGGCTGTTTTCCAAGGTTCAGAGTTGTTGAAACCAGTGTGGCCCATGAGGCCCCGTCCATGCTTGCGGGCCACATTGGTCACAAACACACATTGTGACCCTCAGCCTGAGCCTAATCCTCAGGCAAGGCCTCTCAGTGGCTGGATGGGGAGACAGCATATTGGGCTTGCCATGCCTCAGGCCCCAAATTTTAACCGTAGTTCGGGTTGTCCCTTCACTCTTCCCCAGGGCTCTGCTTTGGAATTCCTCTTTTGGTGGGACACCTGAGGTAACAAACCTGAAAGGAGTCCTCCCATCCCACAGATTGACGAAAAACAATTGGTATCAGGCCAAGTCCACAGAGAGCAAGATTCGTTCATGGCCCATGAGGCATCCCCAACATTCCACGGCCATCGCTGATACAAAATCCAAAGACAAAAGACTGAACACGCGCCTCAGACTCGCTCATTCTTCATATCCTGAAGAGTTCTTCAGATAAGAACCTACATGGCACTCCAATGCACCCAAAATATATAGTCTAACCTGGGCACTAATGCACTGTCTGACAACCTGAGCCCGGACCTCGTGACCAACACCCAGACAACTGACTGCACACTGAGCACATCAGACCCGCCATGGCCTTAGGTCATCATCTCTTCCCTACCTCAGTTTTCAGGCTTCAGAACCTAGACCTTATCTCCAATCACTGCCCAGGGGTGACTGTGATGCAGAAATCAGAACTCTTCCTTACCCATGGCAAGAAACCCTGAGGTTGGCATGTAGTCCAACGTTCAGTGTGGGGGAAACCAGCATTCACCCTGAGGCCCCGCCCATTCTTGAGTGCTACGAGGGCATAAACACGCATTGTGACCATCAGCGTGAGTCCTGTCCTCTAGTATGTCCTCTCAGTGGCTGGACCATTAGATGTCATAATGGGCTTGACATGTCCTTAGGCCCCAATTTTTAACCAGATTTCTGGTTGTCCAGTCGCCCCTCCCCAGGGCTCTAGTCTGGAATCCCTCATTTGATGGTACACCTGAGGTTGAAAAACAAAACAAAGCAAATCAACAACAACAGAACAACGGACTTCTTCCATCCCACAGAACGACCCCAAACTCTTTGGATGGGGCCAAACCCCCAGAGAGTAAGATTCGTCAATTTCCCATGAAGTCACCCGGAAATTTCACGACCATGAATGTTACCATATTCAGAGACAAAAACTTGAGCAAGAGCCTCACACTCGCCCTTTTTTCATATCGCGAAGAGTTCTCCTCATGGTCTGTAGATCAGTCCTGCCATACCTATGACCCGAAACATAAGCCGAGTTTGTGTTTTCAGACAACTGTCCAAACAGCCCTGGCCTACAACCCCTACAGGCTCAGGCCCCTGGAGCCAAACCTGAGGACTGTGCTTGCCCTCTCCAAGGGAATTGTATGTGCCCATTCCAATGGCCACAACCCTACTAATAGGATAATCCACCAAAGTCCCTGCGGCCATCCAAATATTTGTGGCATCCCCGGACAAAAAGGGGCAATCTCGGCCCATCTGAGCACCTACCGGTACTCAGACCAGGAGACTGATGTCCCCAGAGGGAAAAAGGAACGAACAGGCCCCTAGACACCTATCAGATCCATTGCTTTGGTTTCCAGGCATCTCTCCTCAGAGGCCTGGATTTCAATAGCAGCATATGGCTGTTTCTTGACTCACCCATTAGAACAAATCTCATCCACACATGGGAAACTTACACGGTGGAGCTGTGTGTATTCCTCTCTTTAGGAGAAACCTTCAGGGCCCCAGTGCCACCGCTTCATTCCAAGGTCTCCATAGACACAAAATCATATTAGGACACATCCAAGGGAGAGTCCATTTCAACTCAGCCTCCTCGGTTGCTCTCCCAGATCCGGCAGATTTAACCTGTCTTGTTGCGTGGAGACAATTGGAATGCGAGGTGACCTACCCAGCCATCCATCCTTAGAACCATGCTCGGAATCGTTGTCCTGGATCCAAACAACAGGTCTCAATTGTCCTGCAGAAGAATCTTTGCAGTTGGGATCTTCGCAGAACTCCCATCTTGGGAAAAACCCCATGGCCTCGTGATCCACCCCCCCTTCAAGAAGGGGCCATCAGTGACAGAATGTCCTACCTGAGCGATCGTCTATCCTCGCCCTGACTTCAGATGCACGAGATCTCCTTTCAGGTCTGTAGATTGTGCCTGCCATATCCTCACCCAGAAACCTAGGCCTAGCTTGGGTTCTCAGACTTCCGTCCTCAGACTACTGGCCCACAAGCCCTCCAGTTTGGCAATCCAGAACTACAATTCAGCACTCTGCCTGTCCTACGGAAGGAAAACATTGCCCTCTCGGGCTACCCAGAAACCCCAAATGAGGATCAACCTGCACACCATTCTGCTGTACCCCAAATATATAGGCTGACCTGGGCACTAATGCCCTTTCTGACACAGCCTGAGCCTGGACCTCATGGCCCCACCCAGACTTCTGGCCTACAATGAGCACATCGGACCCGCCATGGCCTTAGGTCGTCATCACTTCTCAACATCGGTTTTCAGGCTTCAGAACCTAGACCTTATCTCCAATCACGGCCCGGGATTGAAAATGATGCAGAAATCAAAACTCTTTCCCCGTGGCAAGAAACCTTGTGGTTGGCATGTTGTCCAAGGTTCAGTGTAGTTGAAACCAGTGCGGCCCATGAGGCCCCCCCATGCTTGTGGGCCACATTGGTCACAAACACACATTGTGAACTTCAGCCTCAGCCCAGTCCTCAGGTAAGGCCTCTCAGTGCCTGGATGGAGAGACAGCATATTGGGCTTGCCTTGACCCTAGGCCCCAATTTTTAACCGTAGTTCGGGTTGTCCCTTCACTCTTCCCCAGGGCTCTGCTTTGGAATTCCTCTTTTGGTGGGACACCTGAGGTAACAAACCTGAAAGGAGTCCTCCCCCCTCCCACAGATTGACGAAAAGCAATTGGGATCGGGCCAAATCCACAGAGAGCATGATTCGTCCATGGCCCATGAGGCCTCCCCAACATTCCACGGCCATCGCTGATACAAAATCCAAAGACAAAAGCCTGAGCATGTGCCTCACACTCGCTCATTCTTCATATCCTGAAGAGTTCTTCAGATAAGAACCTACACGGCACTCGA
This sequence comes from Mustela putorius furo, assembly GCF_011764305.1. Classification (NCBI taxonomy): domain Eukaryota; kingdom Metazoa; phylum Chordata; class Mammalia; order Carnivora; family Mustelidae; genus Mustela; species Mustela putorius. Next base: position 33,379 of record NW_025421587.1, read on the forward strand.
ATGCACCCAAAAAATATAGTCTAACCTGGGCACTAATGCACTCTCTGACAACCTGAGCCCGGACCTCGTGACTAACACACCCAGACAGCTGACCGCACACTGAGCTCATCAGACCCGACATGGCCTTAGGTCATCATCTCTTCCCTACCTCAGTTTTCAGGCTTCAGAACCTAGACCTTATGTCCAATCACTGCCCAGGGGTGACTGTGATGCAGAAATCAGAACTCTTCCTTACCCATGGCAAGAAACCTTGTGGTTGGCATGTTGTCCAACGTTCAGTGTATGAGAAACCAGCATTCACCCTGAGGCCCCGCCCATTCTTGAGTGCGACGAGGGCATAAACACGCATTGTGACCCTCAGCGTGAGTCCTGTCCTCTAGTAAGTCCTCTCAGTGGCTGGACCATTAGATGTCATAATGGGCTTGACATGTCCCTAGGCCCCAATTTTTAAACAGATTTATGGTTGTCCAGTCGCCCCTCCCCAGGGCTCTACTCTGGAATCCCTCATTTGGTGGGACAACTGAGGTTGAAAAACAAAACAAAACAAATCAACAACAACAGAACAACGGACTTCTTCCATCCCACAGAATGACCCCAAACTCTTTGGACGGGGCCAAACCCCCAGAGAGTAAGACTCGTCCATTTCCCATGAAGTCACCGGAAATTTCACGACCATGAGTGTTACGATATCCAGAGACAAAAACTTGAGCAAGACCTCACACTCGCCCTTTTTTCATATCCCGAAGAGTTCTCCTCATGGTCTGTAGATGAGTCAGTCTTGCCATACCTATGACCCGAAACGTAAACCGAGTTTGTGTTTTCAGACAACTGTCCAAACAGCCCTGGCCTACAACCCCTACAGGCTAAGGCCCCTGGAGCCAAACCTGACTACTGTTCTTGCCCTATCCAAGGGAATTTTATGTGCCCATTCCAAAGGCCACAACCCTACTAATAGTATAAACCTCCAAAGTCCCTGAGGTCATCCAAATATTTGTGGCATCCCAGGACAAACAGGGGCAATCTGGGGGCCTACCGGTATCTGAGCCCCTACCTGCTACCTGCACCTAGAACCGCAGACTGATGTCCCCAGTGGTAAAAAGGAACCAACAGGCCCCTAGGCACCTATCGGATCCATTGCTTTGGTTTCCAGGCATCTCTCCTCAGAGGCCTGGATTTCAATAACAGCATATGGCTGTTTCTTGACTCACCCATCAGAACAAATCTCATCCACACATGGGAAACATGCATGATGAAGCTGTGTGAATGCCTCTCTTTAGGAGAACACTTCAGGGCCCCAGTGCCACCGCTTCATTCCAAGGTCTCCATAGACACAAAATCATATTAGATCACATCCACGGGAGAGTCCATTTCAACTCAGCCTCCTCGGTTGCTCTGCCTGTTCCAGCAGATCTAACCTGTCTTGTTGCGTGGAGACAATTGTAATGCGAGGTGGCCTACCCAGCCATCCATCCTTAGAACCCTGCTCGGAATCTTTGTCCTGGAGCCATCCAACAGGTCTCAATTGTCCTGCAGAAGAATCTTTCCAGTTGGGAGCTTCTCAGAACTCCCATCCTGGGAAAACCCCCATGGCCTCGTGATCCACCCCCCCTTCAAGAAGGGGCAATCAGGGACAGAATGTCCAACCTGAGCGATCGTCTGATCCTCGCCCTGGTTTCAGATGCACGAGATCTCGATTCAGGTCTGTAGATTGTGCCTGCCTTATCATCACCCAGAAACCTATGCCTAGCTTTGGTACTCAGACTTCCGTCCTCAGACTACTGGCCCACAAGCCCTCCAGTTTGGCAATCCAGAACTACAATGCAGCACTCTGCCTGCCCCCTCCAGAAGAAAAACATTGCCCTCTCAGGCTACCCAGAAACCCCAAATGAGGGTCAACCTGCACGCCATTCGGCTGTACCCCAAATATATAGGCTGACCTGGGCACTAATGCCCTTTCTGACACAGCCTGAGCCTGGACCTCCCGGCCCCACCCAGAAAGCTGGCCTCACACTGAGCACATCATGGAAAGAGACTCCAACCTGACCCAACGGCTGATATTCGCCTTGACTTCAGATGCACGAGAACTTGATTAAGCTCTTCAGAGTGTACCTGCTGTGCCCTCACCCCAAAACCTAAGCATAGCTAGTGTTCTCAGACTTCTGTCCTCACTCTCCTGGACCACACGCCCTCCATTTTGGGATTTCCGATGAATCAGTGCTGCATTCTGCCTGCCCTCTAGAAGAAAAACGTTGCCCTATGGGTCTACCCAGAAACCTCAAATGAGGATAAACCTGCATGCCACTCAACTGTACACCAATTATATCATCTAGCCTGTGCACTAATGCCCTGTCTTACACAACCTGAGGCCTGAATTCCCAACCGACACCCAGACAGCTTGCCGTACGCTGAGAACATCTGAACCGCCATGGCCTTAGGTTGCCATCTCTTTCCAACCTGGTTTTCAGGCTACAGAAACCTAGACCTTATCTCTACTCATTTCCCATGGGTGAACGTGATGCAGAAATCATAACTCCTCCTTCCCTCTCGCCAGAATCTTGTGGTTGGCATCTTATCCAAAGTTCAGTGTAGGACCCCTGTAGGGCCTACAGGAGTAAGAGTAGGGCCCCTGAGGGTAGTGTAGGGTCCCTGAGGCCCTGACCATGCTTAAGAGCTGCGGTGGGTACAAACACACATTGGGACCCTCAGTTTAAACCCTGTCCTGAAGTAAAGCCTCTCAGTGGCTGGACCATGAGCCCGCATATGGGGCCTGCCATGCCCCAAGTCACCCAATCTTAACCAGAGGTAGAGACATCTAGTCACCCCTACTCAGGGCTCTGCTCTGGAATCCCTCTTTGGTGGGACATTTGAGGTAAGTAAACACAGAAAGAATTCCTCCCACCCACAGAATGACCCCAATCACTTGGGATCAGGACATCCCCAGAGAGAAAGACTCCTCCATGGCCGATGAGGCCAGCCCGACATTCCACGGCCACTATTGTCACAAAATCCAGAGACATAAGCCTCACCCTTAGGTCATAGCCCAAAAAATTCTCCTCATAGTCTATAGATCGGGCCTGCCATACCTACGTCCCCAAACCGTGTTTTCAGACATCTATCCTGACATCCCTGTCCCACACACCCTCCAGGCTGAGGCCCCTGGAGCCACACCTCAGGACTGAGCCTGCCCTCTCCAAGGAAATTCTTCCCATTCCATTGGCCACAACCCTACAGTTTAGGAGAAACCTCCAAAGTCCCAGAGGCCATTCCAATAGTGTAGGCCGCCCAGTACAAAGAGGGGTGATCTGTCACAAGCTGAGCAACGACCTCAACTCACCCGTAGACAGATATCGCAAGAGAAAGGTATTAAACTGGACAGGCCCCTAGAACGTAATTGGTTCCATTGCTTTTGTTTCTAAGCATCTCTCCTCAGAGGCCTGTTTTCCAATACCAGCATATGGGGGATTCCAGAGATACCAATCAGAACAAATCTTGTCTCCACATGGGAAACTTATCCTTTGGAGCTCTGTAAAAACCTCCAGTTAGGAGAAACCTTCAGGTAACCGGAGCCACCGCCCTATTCCAAGGTCTCCATGGACACAAACCCGCATTATGACCATTCGGCAGGAGAGTACATTTCAACTCAGCCCCGTTGATTACTCCCCCAGAGCCAGAATATCAAACCTGCCTTGTCGCTAGGAGACAACTTGAATGCAAAGCAGACTCTCTAGGCATCCATCGTTGGAATCCTGCTCTGGCGCCGTTCCATATGGGATGTCCTGGGAGCCTTCCAACAGGTCTTGACTGTCCTGCAGAAGGAATCCTTGCAGATTGGAGCATCTCACAACTCCTATCGTGGGAAAACCTACATGGCCTCATGAGATGCTCCCCTTTATAAAGGGGCCATCATGGACAGAAACTCCAACCTGAGCCAACTTCTGATCCATTGCTTTGGTTTCTATGTATCTCTCCTCAGAGGCCTGGTTTCCAATATCAGAATATGGGGGTTTCCTAAGGAAACAATCAGAACAGATCTCATCTCCACATGAGAAACTTGCTCTTTGGAGCTGTGTCAATACCTCAGGTTAGGAGGATCCTTCAGGGCGCTGGCACCATGGCCCAATTCCAAGGTCTCCAGGGACACAAACTTACACTATGATCCATCCTCAGGAGAGTCCATTTCAAATCAGCCCCCTCAGCTGTTCACACAGAGGCAGCAGATCAAACCTGCCTTGTCACTAGGAGACAGTTGGAATGCGAAGTGGGCTGCCCAGGCATCCATCCTTAGAACCCTGCTCTGGAGAATTTCTTTATGGGACGTCTTGAATCCAACCAACCTGTCTTGACTGTCTCGCAGAATGAATCCTTGTGGTTTGAAGCATCACACAATCCCACTGTGAGAAAACCTCCATTTTCCTCATGATGCCCCACACCTTCATAAATGGGCCATCATGGACAGAAACTCCATCCTAAGCCAAAGTGTGATCCGCGCCCTGAATTCAGAAGAAGCACGAGATCTCGATTCAGCACTTGAGAGTGTGCCTGCTGTGCCCTCGCCCCGAAACCTAAGCCTAACTTGTGTTCTCAGACTTCCGTCTTCACAATCCTGGCCACACCCCTCCAGTTTGGCAATTCTGGAGACCCAATGCAGCACTCTGCCTGCCCTCCAGAAGAAAAATGTTGCCCTATAGGGCTAACCAGAAACGCCAAATGAGTAACAACCTGCATGCCACTCGACCATACCCCAATTTTACAATCTAGCCTGTGCACTAAAGCCCTGTCTGACACAGCCTGAAGGCAGACCTCCAGTCCAACACCCAGACAGCTGGCCGTACACTGAGCATATCAAACCCAGAATGGCTTTCAGCCAGCATCTCTACCCAACCTCAGTTTTCACCTTCAGAACCTAGACCTTATCTCCACTCACTGCTCAGGAGTGAACGTGATACAAGAATCAGAACTTCTCCTTCGCCATGGCAAGAAACCTTGTGGTTGGCATGTGGTCCAACGTTCATTGTAGGAGAAAGCAGCATGGACTATGAGGCCCCACCTATCCCTGAGGGCTACAATTTGCAAAAAAAAAAAACACACATTGTGACCCTCAGCGTGAGCCCTATCCTCATGTAAAGCCTCTTAGTGACTGGAACAACAGCCCACATATGGGGCTTGCCAAACCCCTAGTCCCCCAATCTCAACCAGAGTTAGAGATGTCTAGTCACCCCTACTCAGGGCACTGCTCTGGAATCCCTCTTTGGTGGGACACCTGAGTAAAAAAAAAAAAAAAAAATACAGAAAGGACTCTTCCCATCCACAGAATGATCCCAACCACTTGTGATCAGGCCAAATCACCAGAGAAAGACTTGTCCACGGCCCTTGAGGACACCCCGACATTCCACGGCCACCGTAGGCAGAAAATCCAGAGACAAAAGCCTGAGCAAACGCAACATACTCGCCCTTTGTTCATAGCCAGGAAAATTCTCACGGTCTGTAGATCGAGCCTTCATACATACATCCCCAAACCTAAGCTGAGTTTGTGTTTTCAGACTTCTGTCCCCACAGTCGTGGCCCACACACCATCCAAGCTGGGGCCCCTGGAGCCACACCTGAGGACTGTGGCTTCCTTCTCCAGGGGAATTCTGCCATTTCCATTGGCAACAACCCTATAGATTAGGTGAAACCCCAAACTCCCCGAGGCCATCCCAATAGTGTTGGCTGGCCAGGACAAACAGGGATGATCTTTCACAATTTAGGAAACTACCTCCACTCAGACCCAGAGACAGATATCCCCATAGAATAAGATTGAACTGGACAGGCACTTAGGCCCTAATGAGATCCATTTCTTTTGTTTCCAGGCATCTCTCCTCAGAGGCCTGGTTACCAATACCAGCATATGGGGGATTACTAAGGCACTCATAGAAAAATCTCGTCTCCACATAGGAAATGTACTCTTTGGAGTTCTATAAAAACCTCTGTTTAGGAGAATCTTTCAGGGCCCCGGATCAAGCGCCCCATTCCAATGTCTCCATGGACTTAAACCCACATTATGATCTATCCTCGGTAGAGTCCATGTCAACTCATCCCCCTTGGTTTCTCCCCCAGGGCCTGCAGATCAAACCTGCCTTGTTGCTAGGAGACAAGTAGAATGGGAGGCGGGCTGCCCAGGCATCTATCCTTAGAACCCTACTCTGGAGTCGTTCCATATGGGACATCCTAGAGCCATCCAACAGGTCTCAAGTGTCCCACAGAAGGAATCTTTGCAGTCTGGTGCATCTCACAACTCCCATTGTGGGAAAATCTTCATGGCCTCTTGAGACGACGCTCCACTTTATAAAGGGGCCATCATGGACAGAAACTCCAACCTGAGCAAACGTCTGATATTCGCCCTGGCTTCAGGTGCATGAGATCTTGATTCAGCTCTGCAGAGTGTGCTTCTTCTGTGCCCTCACGCCAAAAACTAAGGCTAGCTTGTGTTCTCAGACTACCGTCCTCACACCCCTGGCCCAAAAGCCCTACAGTTTGGCAATACTGGGGCCACAATGCAGCACTCTGCCTGCCCTCCAGAAGAAAAACGTTGCCTTATGGAGCTACCTAGAAACCCGAATGAGGATCAACTGAACGCCACTCGACTGCACCCCAAATATACAGTCTACCCTGTCTAATGCCCTGTCTGACACAGCATGAGCCCACACCTCCTGACATCTACGCTCAACAGCTAGCCACACACTGAGCTCATTGTACCCATCAGATCCTTAGGTCTTCATCTCTTCCCAACCTCGGTTTTCGGGTTTCAGAACCTAGACCTAAACTCCAATCACTGTCCAGGGGTGAACGTGATGCAGAAATCACAACTCTTCCTTCGCCATGGCCGGAAACCTTGTGGTTGGCATATTCTCCAACGTTCAGTGTAGGAGAATCCAGCGTGGCCCATGAGGCCCTTCCCATGCTTGAGGGCCTTGTTGGGCACAAATAGGCATTGTGACCCTCAGCATGAGCCCTGTCCTCAAGGAAGACCTCTCAGTGTCTGAATCAAGAGCCCACACATTGGACTTGCCATGCCCCTAGGCCCCCAAACATAAACAGAGGTGGGGTTATCCAGTTGTCCCTACCAAGGACTCTGCTCAGGAATCCTCTTTTATTGGCACACATGAGGTACATAAAATAAAAATAAAAAAAAAAAACAGAAAGGACACCTCCCATCCCACAGAATGTACCCAAACTCTTGGGATTGGGTCAAATCCTCAGAGAAGGAAAGCCGTCCACAACCCATGAGGCCACGCCAGCATTCGACCCACATTGTTGACAGAAATCCAGAGACAAAACCTGAGCAAGCACCTCAAACTCACCCTTTTTCATATCCCGAGGTGTTATCACGGTCTGTAGATGGGGGCGTGCCATACCTATGTCCCCAATCCTAAGGGGAATTTGTGTTTTCAGACTTCTGTCCCCACAGGCCTGGCCCACACACCCTCAAGGCTGGGCCCCTAGAGCCAAACTCAGAACTGTGCCTGCCCTCTCCAGGGGATTTCTGCCCATTCCATTGGCCACAACCCTATAGATTAGGAGAAACTCCAAAATCCGAGGCCATTCCCAATATTATAGGCTGCCCAGGACAAACAGGGGCGATCTGACACAAGCCGAGCAACTACCTCCCCTCAGATCCATAGACACGTATCCCCAGGAAAGAGATTGAACCGGACAGGCACCTAGGCCCTAATCATATCCATTGCTTTTGTTTCCAGGCATCTCTCCTCAGAGGCCTGGTTTCCAATACCAGCATATGGGAGATTCCTTAGGCACTCATCAAAACAATTCTCTTCTCTACATAGGAAACGTACTCTTTAGAGCTCCATCAAAACCTCCGGTTATGAACATCCCTCAAGGCCCCGGATCAAGCACCCCATTCCAAGGTCTCCATGGACACAAATGCACATTATGACCCATCCTCAACTCACCCATTTCAACACACCCGCCTCGGTTACTCCCCTAGATCCAGCAGATCGAACTTGCCATGGCGCTATGAGACACCTGGAATGGGAGGCAGGCTGCCCAGGCATCCATCCTTAGAACCCTGCTCTGGATAGCTTCCTTATGGGATGTCCTGGAGCCATCCAGCAGGTCTCGACTGTCCCACGGAAGGAATCATTGCGGTTTGGAGCATCTCACAATTCCCATCGTGGGAAAACCTCCATGGCCTCGTGACACCCTCCCCTTCATGAAGGGGCCGTCATGGACAGAAACTCCAACCTGAGCCAACGTCTGATCCTAGCTCTGTCTTCAGGTACACGGGATCTCGAATCATCTCTGCAGAGGGTTCCTGCCGTCCCCTCACCCCGAAATCTAAGTCTGGCTAGTGTTCTCAGAATTTTTTCCTCACACTCCTGGCCCACAAGCCTTCCAGTTTGGGTATTCTGGAGCCACTATGTGGCACTGTGTCTTCCTTCCAGAAGAAAAACGTTGCCCTCTGGGGCTACCCAGTAACCACAAATGAGTACCAACCTGCACGAAACTCGACTGCACCCCAATGATACAGTCTAGCCTGGGCACTAATTCCCTGTCTGCCACAGCCTGAGCCTGCACCTCCCAACCCACACTCAACAGCTGGCCGAACACTGAGCATCATCAGTCACACCATGGCCTTAGGTCTTCATCTCTTCCCAACCTCAGTTTTCAGGCTTCAGAACCTAGACCTTAAATCCAATCACAGTCCAGGAGTGAAAGTGTTGCAGAAATTAGAACTCCTTCTTCCCCATGGCCAGAAAACTTGTGGTTGCCATATTGTGCAACGTTCAGTGTAGGAGAAACCAGCATGGTACATTAGGCCACGCCCTGACTTGAGGGGCTCCTTGGGCACAAAAACACATTGTGAAACTCAATGTGAGCCCTATGCTCAAGGAAGGCCTCTCAGTGTCTGGACCAAGAGCCCACATATGGGGCTTGCCATGTTCTTAGGTCCCAATGTTAACCAGAGTTCTGGTTGTCCAGTCGCCCCTCCCCAGGACTCTGCTGTGGAATCCCTCTTTTGGTGGTCCACCCTGAAAAAAAAAAAAAAAAACAAACAAAAAAAAACAGAAAGGCCTCCTCCCTTCCCACAGAATGACCCCAAACTCTTGGGATTGGGTCAAATCCCCATAAAGGGAGCCTCATCGATGTCCCATGAGGTCCCCCGGACATTCCATGGCAATCAGTGACACATATCCAGAAAAAAATAAGCATGAGCAAGTACCTCACTTTCGCCCTTTGTTCATATCCCGAAGAGTTCTCCTCACGGTCTATATATCGGGCCGGCCATACCTACAGACCCAAACCTAAGTGGAGTCTGTGTTTTCAGACTTTTGTCCAAATAGCCCTGGACTACACACGCTCCACACTTGGGTCCCTAGAGCCACACCTCAGGACTGTGCTTCCCTTTCAAGAGAATTCTTCCCATTCCATTGGCCACAACCTTGCAAATTAGGAAAAACCTCCAAATTTACCGAGGCCATCCCAATAGTGTAGGCCGCCCAGGACAAACAGGTGTGATCTCAAACCAGCTGAGCAACTACCTCCACTCAGACAAAAGATGTCCCCAGAGAAGAATATTGAACCGGACAGGCCCCTAGGCCCTAATCAGATCCATTGCTTTGGTTTCCAGGCATCTCTCCTCAGAGGCCTCATTTCCAATACCAGCAAATGGTGGTTTCCTGAGGCACCAATAAGAACAAATCTCGTCTCCCCATGGAATACTTGCTCATTGGAGCTTTGTTATCACCTCTGGTTAGGAGAATCCTTCAGGGTCCTGGTGCCACTGCCCCATACCAAGGTCTCAATGGACTCAAACCAACATTAAGACCATCCTCAGGAAAGTCCATTTCAACTCATTTAAGACCATCCTCAGGAAAGTCCATTCCCACTCAGCCCCCTCTGATGCTACCCCAAGCCAGCAGATCAAACGTTTCTTGTTGCTAGGAGACAATTGGAATTGAGGCTGTCTGCCCAGGCATCCATACTTAGAACCCTGTTCTGGAAAAATACCTTAGGAGACGTCCTGGAGCCATCCAACAAATCTTAATTGTCCCACAGAAGGAATCCTTGCGGTTTGGAGCATCTCACAACTCTAATAGTGGGAAAACCCCCATGGCCTCATAATGCCCCCCCCCTTCATGAAGGGGCCAACATGGACAGAAAAAAACCCAACCTGAGCCAAAGTCTGATCCTCGACCTGACTTCAGACTCATGAGATCTCAATTCAGCTCTGCAGAGTGTGCCTGCCATGTCCATTCCCCGAAACCTAAGCCTAGCTTGTGTTCTCAGACTTCCGTCCTCACTCTCCTGGCCCACAAGCCCTCCAGTTTGGGAATTCCGAAGCCACAATGCAGCACTCTGCCTGCCCTCCAGAAGTAAAACTTTGCCCTATGCTGCTAATAAGAAACCCCAAATGATTATCTAATGCATGCCACTCGACTGTAAAGCAATTATACAGCCTACCCTGAATACGAATGCCCTGTCTGGCACAGCCTGAGACAAGACATCCCAAACGACACCTAGACAGCTGGCTCCAACCTGGACACAAGGGACCCGCCATGGCTGTAGTTCGTCATCTCTTCCCAACCTCGGTTTTCAGGCTTCAGAACCTAAACCTTATCTCCAATCACTGCCCAGGGGTGAACGTGATGCAGAAATTAGAATTCCTCCTTCCCCATGGCCAGAAACCTTGTGGTTGGCATGTTGTCCAACGTTCAATGTGGGAAAACCTGCATTGTCGGAAAGGCCCTGCCAGTGCTTGAGGGCCGCCTAGGGCACAGACATGCATTGTGACCTGTAGCGTGAGTCCCGTATTAAAGTAACGCCTCTCAGTGGCTGGACCAAGATCCTGCATATGGGGCTTGTCATATCCATAGGCCTCCAGGCTTAACCAGAGAGCGAGTATTCCAGTTGTCAGTACCCACTACTATGCTCCAGAATCCCTCTACTGGGGGGACACATGAAGCAGAAAACAGGACTCTTCCCTTCCCACAGAATGACCCCAAACTCTTGGGGGCTGGACAAACTACCAGAGAGGGAGACTTCTACGACCCATGAGGCAACTCCTACATTAAACGGCCATTGTGGACAAAATATCCAGAGACAAAAGACTGAGCGACTGCCTCCCTCTCACCCTTCTTTCATATCCAGAGGAGCTCCCCTCTCGGACTGTAGATCAGGCCTGCCATAACCTCGGCCCCAAACCTGAGCTGAGTTTGGGTTTTTTGGATGTCTGTCTGCACAGCCGTGGCCCACACCGCCTCCAGGCTGGGGTCTCTGGAGCCACACCACAGAACTGTGCCTGCTCTCTCCTATGAAACTGCCCGTTCCATTGGCCACAACTCTACAAAATAGTAGAAACCTCAAGTTCCCCAAGGACATCCCACTACCGCAAGCCGCACTGGACAAACAGGGGCATTATGACACCAGCTGAGCAACTACTACCTCCATGCAGACACACAGACTGATATCCGCAGAGACAGAAGATTGAACCAGGCAGGCCCCTAGGCCCTATTATGAACTCTGGCTTTGGTGTCCAGGTATCACTCCTCAGAGGCCTGGGTTCGAAGACCAGCATATGGGGCTATCCGGAGGCACCAGACAGAACACCTCTCATCTCCGCATGGAAAGCTTCCTTGTTGGAGTTGTGTCAAACCCTTCGGGTTGGAGAATCCTGCAGAGTCCCTTAGCTACTGCCACATTCCAAGGTCTCCATGGCCACCAACCCACATTATGACTCATCCTCAGGAAAGTCCATTTAAACTCAGCCTTCTGGGTAGCTCACCCAAGAGCCCGCAGATTGAGCGTGCCTTGTCTCGACCAGGCAATGGGATGGTGAGTTGGCGTTTCTCGGCATCCATGCTTAGGCCCCTGCTCCCGAGTCCGAGTCTTTCTGTATGGGGATTCCTGGAACCATCCAATAGTACTCGACTGTCCTGAAGAAGGAAACTTTGGAGTTTGGAGCAGCTCACAACTCCCAGCGTAGGGAAACCTCCCTGGCCTCATGACGCCCCCCCCCCCTTCAGGAAGGGGCCGTCATGGACACAAACTCCAGCTTGAGGCAACATCTGATACTCGCCCTGACCTCAGATGCAGGAGATCTCGATTCAGCCTCTGCACAGTGGGCCCAAACCTCGTGCTACCTTGTGTTTTCAGACTTCCTTCCTCACACTCCTGGCAAACATGTCCTCAAGACTTGGAATTCTGGAACCAAAATGCAGCCCTATGCTGGCCCTCCAGAAGAAAAACGTTGCTCTATGGGGATCTCCATAAACCCCAAATGAGGATCAACCTGCTCGGTTCTCGACCTCACCCAATTGGATTGTTCGGGTTGTCCATTCATCCCTCCCCAGAGCTCTGCTTTGGAATCCCTCTTTTGGTGGGACACCTGAGGTAACAAAACTAAAAGGACTCCTCCCATCCTTCAGATTGACCCAAAACAATTGGGATTCGACCAAATTCACAGAGAGGAAGTCTCGTCCATGGCCCATGAGGCCTCCCCGAGATTCCACAGCCATCGTTGACAACAAATCCAGAGACAAAAGTCTGAGCAAGCGCCTCACACTCGCTCTTTTGTCGTATCCCGAAGAGTTCTCCTCACGGTCTGTAGATCGGGCCTGCCATACCTACTTCCCAAACCTAAGCCGAGTTTGTGTTTTCAGACTTCTGTCCCCACATTCCTGGCCCACAGACCATTCAGGCTGGGGTCCCCTGGAGCCACACATCAGGACTGTGCCTGTCCATACCACGGGAATTCTGCCCATTCCATTGTCCACAATCGTACAAATTAGGAAAAACCTCCAGAGTCCCCAAGGACACCCCAATAATGTAGGCCGCCCAGGACAAACAAGGTTCATCTGAAACCAGCTGAGCATCTACCTCTACTCAGCGTAGATGGATGTCCCCAGAGAAGAAGATTGAATCAGACAGGCCCCTGGCCTGAATCAGATTCATTGCTTTCGGTTACAGGTATCTCTCCTCAGAGGCCTGGTTTCCAATATTAGCATATGGGGATTTCATGAGGCAGCAATCAGAACAAATCTCTTCTCCACATGGGAAAATTATCCTTTGAAGATGTCTCAAAACCTCCAGTTAGGAGAATCCTTCAGGGCCTGTGTGCCACTGCCCCATTACAAGGTCTCCATGGACAGAAATCCACATTAGAACCCATCCGCAGGAAATTCCATTTCAACTCAGCTCCCTTGGTTGCTCCCCCAGAGCGAGCACACTGAACCTGTCTTGACTAGGAGACAATTGGAATGCGAGGCGGGCTGCCCAACCATCCATGCTTAGAGCTCTGCTCTGGCGTCGTTCCGTCCGTATGGGATGTCCTGGAGCCATCCAACAGGTCTCAAATGTCCAGTAGAAGGAATCCTTGAGTTTTGGAGCATCTCACAACTCCCAACCTGGGAAAATCTAGATGGCTTTGCGATGCCCCCCACCCCCATTTATGAAGGGGAAATCATGGACAGGAACTCCAACCTAAGACAACGTCTGATCTTCACCCTGAATTCAGATGCACGAGATCTCGATGCAGCTCTGTAGAGTGTGCTTTCCTTGTCCTCGCCCTGAAACCTATGACTAGCTTGTGTTCTCAGACTTCCGTCCTCACACTCCTGGCCCCCAAGCCCTCACATTTGGAAATTCGGGACACAAAATGAAGCATTATGCCTGCCTTCCAGAAGAAAAAATTTGACCTATGGAGTTTCTCACATAACCCAAATGAGGATAGACATACACGGCATTCGAATGTACCCAAATTAGATAGTCTAACCTGGCCACTAATACACTGTCTGATACAGAGTGAGCCCGGACCTCCTGACCAAAACCGAGACAGCTGACCGCACACTGAGAACATCATCACACACGCCATGGTCTTAGCTCATTATCTCTTCCCAACCTAACTTTTTGGCTTCAGAACTTAGACTTTAACTCCAAGCCCTGAAAAGGATTGAATGTGATGCAGAAATCAAACTCCTCCTTACCCAAGGCAAGAAGCCTTGTGGTTGGAAAGTTGTCAAACGATCAGTGTAGGAGAAACCAGCATTAACCCTGAGGCTCCTCCCATTCTTGAGTGCGACGAGGGCATAAACACGCATTGTGACACTCAGCGTGAGTCCTGTCCTCTAGTACGTCCTCTCAGTGGCTGGACCATTAGATGTCATAATGGACTTGACATGTCCCTATTCCCCAATTTTTAACCAGATTTCTGGTTGTCCAGTCGCCCCTCCCCAGGGCTTTACTCTGGAATCCCTCATTTGGTGGGACACCTGAGGTTAAAAAACAAAACAAAACAAAACAACAACAACAACAACAACAACAACAACAAAACGGACTTCTTCCATCCCACAGAATGACCTCAAACTCTGTGGACAAGGCCAAAACCCAGAGAATAAGACTCATCCATTTCCCATGAAGTCACCTGGAAATTTCACGACCATGAGTGACACGATATCCAGAGACAAAAACTTGAGCAAGAGCCTCACACTCGCCCTTTTTTCATATCCTGAAGAGTTCGCCTCAAGGTCTGTAGATCAGTCCTGCCATACCTATGACTCGAAACATAAGACGAGTTTGTGTTTTCAGACAATTGTCCAAAGAACCCTGGCCTAAACACCCTACAGGTTCAGGTCCCTGGAGCCAACCTGAGGACTCTACTTGCCCTCTCCAAGGGAATTCTGTGTGCCCATTCCAATGGCCACAACTCTACTAATAGGATAAACCTCCAAAGTCCCTGAGGCCATCCCAATAGTGGTGGCTTCCCAGGGCAAACAGTAGTAATCTGAGCCTATCTGAGAACCTACCTGCACTCAGACCCGTAGACTGATGTCGCCAGAGGTAAAAAGAAATAAACAGGCCCGTAGGCCCTAAATGGATCCATTGCTTTGGTTCCCAGGCATCTCTCCTCAGAGACCTGGATTTCAATACCAGCATATGGCTGTTTCTTGACTCACACATCAGTAAAAATTTCATCTACACATGGGAAACTTGCACGTGGGAGCTGTGTCAAAGCCTCTGTTTAGGAGAACCCTTCAGGGCCCCAGTGCCACCGCTTCATTCCAAGGTCTCCATAGACACAAAAACACATTAGGACCCATCCACAGGAGAGTCCATTTCAACTGAGCGTATTCGGTTCATCCGCGAGATCTAGCAGATCTAACTTGACTTGTTGCTAGGAGACAATTGGAATATGAGGTGGCCTACCCCGCCATCCATCCTTAAAACCTTGCTCAGAATCGTTGGCCTGGAGCCAACGAACAGGTCTCATTTGTCCTGCAGAAGAATCTTTGCAATTGGGAGCTTCTCAGAACTCCCATCGTGAGAGAACCCCCATGGCCTCATCATCCCCCCCCTTCATAAAGGGGCCATCAGGGACATAAGGTCCAACCTGCGCGATCGTCTGATCCTCACCCTGACTTCAGATGCACGAGATCTCGGTTCAGGTCTGTAGATTGTGCCTGCCATGTCCTCACCCAGAAACCTAAGCCTAGCTTGTGTCCTCAGACTTTTGTCCACAGACTACTGGCACACAAGCCCTCCAGTTTGGCAATCCAGAACTACAATGCAGCACTCTACCTGCCCTGCAGAAGAAATACATTGCCCTCTGGGGCTACCTAGAAACCCCAAATGAAGATCAACCTGCACGACACTTGGATATACCCAAAATGTATAGGATGACCTGAGCAATAATGCCCTCTCTGACAGAGCCTGAGTTGGACATCCTAGGACCACCCAGACAGCTGGCTATAAACTGAGAACATCAGACCCCCCATGGCCTTAGGTCGTTATCCCTTCCCAACCTCAGTTTTCAGGCTTCAGTACCTAGACCTTATCTCCAATCACGGCCCGGGATTGAAAATGAGCAGAAATCAGAACTCCTTCCCAATGGGACGAAAACTTGTGGTTGGCTTGTTGTCCAAGGTTCAGTGTACTTGAAACCAGTGTGTTCCTTGAGGCCCCGCCATTGCTCGCGGGCCAGATAGGTAGCAAACACACATTGTGACCCTCAGCCTTAGCCCAGTCCTCAGGTAAGGCCTCTCAGTGGCTGGAGGAAGAGACAGCATATTGGGCTTGCCATGACCCTAGGCCCCAATTTTTTAACCATAGTTCGTGTTGTCCCTTCACTCTTCCCCAGGGCCCTGCTTTGGAATTCCTCTTTTGGTGGGACACCTGAGGTAACAAACCTGAAAGGAGTCCTCCCATACCACAGATTGACGAAAAACAATTGGGAATGGGCCAAATCCACAGAGAGCAATATTCGTCCATGGCCCATGAGGCCTCCTCGATATTCCACGGCCATCGCTGATACAAAATCCAGAGACAAAAAGCCTAAGCAAGCCCCTCAGACTCGCACTATCTTCATATCCTGAGGATGTCTTTTCATGGTTTTTGTAGATCGCGCCTGCCATACCTACGTCCCCAAACATAAGCTGAGTTTGTGTGTTCAGACTTCTGTCCTCAAAGACCTGGGCCACACACCCTCCAGGCTGGGGACCCTGGAGCCACACATTAGGACTGTGCCTACACAATCCATGGGAATTCTGCCCATTCCATTGTCCAAAATCGTACAAATTAGGAGAACCCTCCAAAGTCTCTGAGGCCATCCCAATAGAATAGGTCGCACGGGACAAAAAAGGGCAGTCTGACACCAGCTGAACATCTAACTCCACTCATATCCTAGAAGGATGTCCCCAGAGAAGAAGATTGAACCAGACAGGACCCTAGGCCAAAATCGGATCCATTGCTTTGGTTTACAGGCATGTCTCCTCAAAACCCTGGATTCCAATACCAGCATTGCGGTTTTCCTGAGCCACCCATCAGAACAAACCTCGTCTCCACAAGGAAACTTGTGCATGGGAGCTATGTCAAAAGCTTAGGAGAATACTTCAGGGTCCCGGTGCCACCGCGCCATTCCAAGGCCCTCATGGACACAAACACACATTAGACCCATCCTCAGGAAAGTCCATTTCAACTCAGCCACCACAGTTGCTCTCGCAGAGCCATCAGATCTAAAACTGTCTTGTCGCTAGGAGACAATTGGAATGCGAGGCGGGCTTCCCAGGCATCCATCCTCGAACGTTGGTCTGGACTCATCCATATGGGATGTCCTGGAGCTGTCCAACAGGTCTCAATTGTCCCGCAGAAGGAATCCTTGGAGGGGGCATCCCACCACTCCCAACGTGGGAAAACCTCCAGGGCCTCGAGATTCGGCTCCCTTCATGAAGGGGCCGTCATGAACAGAAATTCCAAGCTGAGACAACGTCTGATCCTCGCTCTGACTTCAGATGCATGAGATATTGCTTCAGATCTTCAGGGGGTACATGCCATGCCCTCTCCCAGAAACCCAAGTCTAGCTGTCCCTAGGCACCAATTTTAACCAGAATTCTGGTTGTCCAATCGCCACTCCCCAGGGCTCTACTCTGGAATCCCTCATTTGGTGGGACACCTGAGTTTGAGAAACAAAACAAAACAAAACAACAACAAAAAACGGACATTTTCCATCCCACAGAATGACCCCCAAACTCTTTGGACTTGGCTAAACCCCCAGGGAGTAAGACTCGTCCATTTCCCATGAAATCACCCAGAAATTTCATGACCAGGAATGGCTCGATATCCAGAGATAAATACTGGAGCAAGAGCCTCACACTCGCCCTTTTTCATATCCCGAAGAGTTCCCCTCATGGTCTGTAGATCAGTCCTGCCATACCTATGACCCGAAACATAAGCCGAGTTTCTGTTTTCAGACAAGTGTCCAAACAGCCCTGGCCTACACAGCCTACAGGCTTAGGCCCCTGGAGCCAAGGTGAGGACTGTACTTGCCCTCTCCAAGGGAATTCTGTGTGTCCATTCCAATGGCCACAACGCTACTAATAGGATAAACCTCCAAAGTCCCTGAGGCCATCCCAATAGTGGTGGCTTCCCAGGACAAAAAGGAGCAATCGGAGCCCATCTGAGAACCTACCTGCACTCAGAATTGTAGACTGATATCCCCAGAGGTAAAAAGGAACGAACAGGCCCCTAGGCACCTATCGGATCCATTGCTTTGGTTTCCCAGCATCTCTCCTCAGAGGACTGGATTTGAATACCAGCATATGGCTGTTTCTTGACTCACCAATCAGAACAAATCTCATCTACACATGGGAAACTTGCACGTGGGAGCGATGTCAAAGCCTCTGTTTAGGAGAACCCTTCATGGCCCCAGTGCCACCGCATCATTCCAAGGTATCCATAGACACAAAAACACATTAGGACCCATCCACAGGAGAGTCCATTTCAATTCAGCGTATTCAATTGCTCCGCGATAACCAGCAGATCCAACTTGTCTTGTTGTTAGGAGACAATTGGAATACGAGGTGGCCTACCCCGCCATCCATCCTTAGAACCCTGCTCGTAATCGTTAGCCTGGAGCCAACCAACAGGTCTCAATTGTCCTGCAGAAGAATCTTTGAAGTTGAGAGCTTCTCACAACTCCCATCGTGAGAAAACACCCATGGCCTCGTGATCCATCCCCCCTTCATGAAGGGGCCCTCAGGGACATAAGGTCCAACCTGAGCGATCTTCTGATCCTCACCCTGACTTCAGATGCACGAGATCTCGATTCAGGTCTGTAGATTGTGCCTGCCATGTCCTCACCCAGAACCTAAGCCTAGCTTGTGTCCTCAGACTTCCATCCTCAGACTAATGGCCCACAAGCCCTCCAGTTTGGCAATCCAGCATTGTAATGCAGCACTCTGCCTGCCCTCCAGAAAAAAAACATTGCCTTCTGGGGCTACCCAGAAACCCCAAATGAAGATCAACCTGCACGCCACTTGGCTGTACCCAAAATATATAGGCTGACCTGCGCAATAATGCCCTTTCTGACAGAGGCTGAACCTGGACCTCCTGGCCCCACACATACAGCTGGCCGCTCACTGAGCACATCGGACCAGCCATTCCCTTAGGTCGTTATCTCTTCCCAGCCTCGGTTTTCAGGATTTAGAACCTAGACCTTATCTCCAATCACTGCCCATGTTTGAAAATGATGCAGAAATCAGAACTCCTTCCCAATGGCAAGAATCCTTGTGGTAGGCTAGTTGTATAATGTTCAGTGTAGTGGATACCTGTGTGTCCGATGAGGCCCCGCCATTGCTCGCGGGCCACATAGGTGGCAAACACACATGTGATCCTCAGCCTTAGCCCAGTCCTCAGGTAAGGCCTCTCAGTGGCTGGATGAAGAGACAGCATATTGGGCTTGCCATGCCCCTAGGCCCCAATTTTTAACCATAGTTCGGGTTGTCCCTTCACTCTTCTCCAGGGCTCTGCTTTGGAATTCCGCTTATGGTGGGACACCTGAGGTAACAACCCTGAAAGGAGTACTCCATCCAACAGATTGACGAAAAAACAATTGGGATTGGGCCAAATCCACAGAGAGCAAGATTCGTCCACGGCCCATGAGGGCTCCTCGAAATTCCACGGCCATCGCTGAAACAAAATCCAGAGAAAAAAGCCTGAGCAAGCGCCTCAGACTTGCACTATCTTCATATCCTGAAGATGTCTTCTCATGGTTTGTAGATCGGGCCTGCCATACCTACATCCCCAAACATAAGCTGAGTTTGTGTTTTCAGACTTCTGTCCTCAAAGTCCTGGGCCACACACCATCCAGGCTGGGGACCCTGGATCCACACATAGGACTGTGCCTACCCAATCCATGGGAAATTCTGCCCATTCCATTGTCCAAAATCGTACAAATTAGGAGAACCCTCCAAAGTCCCTGAGGCCATCCCAATAGTATAGGTCGCCTGGACAAAAAAGGGCAGTCTGTCACCAGCTGAGCATCTACCTCCACTCATACCCTAGATGGATGTCCCCAGAGAAGAAGATTGAACCAGACAGCACCCTAGGCCAAAATCGGATCCATTGCGTTGGTTTACAGGCATGTCTCCTCAAATCCCTGGTTTCCAATACCAGCACTGGGGTTTTCCTGAGGCACCCATCAGAACAAACCTCGTCTCCACAATGAAACTTGTGCATGGGAGCTATGTCAAAAGATTAGGAGAATACTTCAGGGTCCCGGTTCCACCGCCCCATTCCAAGGCCCTCATGGACACAAACACACATTAGACCCATCCTTAGGAAAGTCCATTTCAACTCAGCCACCCCGGTTGCTCCCGCAGAGCCATCAGATCTAAACTGTCTTGTCGCTAGGAGACAATTGGAATGCGAGGCGGGCTTCCCAGGCATCCATCCTCGAACGTTGGTCTGGACTCATCCATATGGGATGTCCTGGAGCTGTCCAACAGGTCTCAATTGTCCCGCAGAAGGAATCCTAGGAGGGGGCATCCCACCACTCCCAACGGGGGAAAACCTCCACTCTCTCGAGAATCTGGTCCCTTCATGAAGGGGCCGTCATGAACAGAAAATCCAAGCTGAGACAACGTCTGATCCTCGCTCTGACTTCAGATGCATGAGATATTGCTTCAGATCTTCAGGGGGTTCATGCCGTGCCCTCGCCCTGAAACCCAAGTCTAGCTTGTGTTCTCAGACTTCCATCCTCACACTCCTGGCCCCGAAGTCACAAGTTTAGCAATTCTGGACCATCATTGCAGCACTCTGCGTGCCCTCTAGAAAAAATATATTGCCTAATGAGCTGCCCGGGCACATTAAATGACAATAAACCTACACGGCACTCGAATGTACCCAAATTATATAGTCAAACGTGGGCAGTAATGCACTGTCTGACACAACCTGAGCCGGGACCTCCTGAGCAACACCCAGACAGCTGACTGCACAAAATTCCTGAGGCCCATTCCAATGGCCACAACCCTACTAAGAGGATAAACCTCCAAAATTCCTGAGGCCTTCCCAATAGTTGTGGCTTCCCAGGACAAACAGGGGCAATCTGAGCCAATCTGAGCACCTACCTGCACTCAGACCCGTAGACTGATATCCCCAGAGGTAATAAGGAAGGAACAGGCCCCTAGGCACCTATCGGATACATTGGTTTGGTTTCCAGGCATCTCTCCTCAGAGGCCTGGATTTCAATAACAGCATATGGCTGTTTCTTGACTCACCCATCAGAACAAATCTCATCTACACATGGGAAACTTGCACGATGGAGCTGTGTGAAAGCCAATCTTTAGGAGAACCCTTCAGGGCCCCAGTGCCACCGCTTCATTCCAAGGTCTCTGTAGACACAGAATCATATTAGGACACATCCACGGGAGAGTCCATTTCAACTAAGTTTCATTGGTTGCTCCGCAGAACCAGCAGATCTAACCTGTCTTGTTTCATGGAGAAAATTGGAATGGGAGGTGGGCTACCCAGCCATCCATCCTTAGAACCCTGCTCTCGGAATCGTTGTCCTGGAGCCAACCAACAGGTCTCAGTTGTCCTGCAGAAGAATCTTTGCAGTTGGAAGCTTCTTACAACTCCCATCGTGGCAAAAAAAACCCCCATGGCCTCGTGATCCACCTCCCCTTCAAGAAGGGGCCATCAGGTACAGAATGTCCAACCTGAGCGATCGTCTGCTCCTCGCCCTGACTTCAGATGCACGAGATCTCGATTCAGGTCTGTAGATTGTGCCTGCCATATCCTCACCCAGAACCCTAGGCCTAGCTTGGGTTCTCAGACCTCCGTCCTCAGACTACTGGCCCACAAGCCCTCCAGTTTGGCAATCCAGAACTACAATGCAGCACTCGGCCTGCCATCCAGAAGTAAAACATTGCCCTCTGGGGCTACCCAGAAACCCCAAATGAAGATCAACCTGCACGCCATTCGGTTGTACCCCACATATATAGGCTGACCTGGGCAGTAATGCCCTTTCTGACACAGCCTGATCCTGGACCGCCTGGCCCCACCCAGACAGCTGGCCGCACACTGAGCACATCGGACCCGCCATGGCCTTAGGTCGTCATCTCTTCTCAACCGCGGTTTTCAGGCTTCAGAACCTAGACATTATCCCCAATCACGGCCCGGGTTTGAAAAAATAATGCAGAAATCAGAACTCTTTCCCCATGGCAAGAAACCTTGTGGTTGGCATGTTGTCCAATGTTCATTGACCTTGAAACCAGTGTGGCCCATGAGGCCCCGCCCATGCTTGCGGGCCACATTGTTCACAAACACACATTGGGACCCTCAGTTTGAGCCCTGTCCTCAAGTAAATCCTCTCAGTGGCTGGACCATGAGACAGCATATGGGGCCTGCCATGCCCCATGTCACCCAATCTTAACCAGAGGTAGAGACATCTAGTCACCCCTACTCAGGGCTCTGCTCTGGAATCCCTCTTTGGTGGGATATATTTGAGGTAAGTAAACACAGAAAGGATTCCTCCCACCCACAGAATGAACCCAATCACTTGGGATCAGGCCATCCCCAGAGAGAAAGACTCCTCCATGGCCCTTGATGCCAGCCCGACATTCCACGGCCATTATTGACACAAAATCAAGAGACATAAGCCTCACCCTAGGTCATAGCCCAAAAAATTCTCCTCATAGTCTGTACATCGGGCCTGCCATACCTACGTCCCCAAACCGTGTTTTCAGATTTCTATCCTGACATCCCTGTGTCCCACACACCCTCCAGGCTGAGGCCCCTGGAGCCACACCTCAAGTCTGTGCCTGCCCTCTCCAAGGAAATTCTTCCCATTCCATTGGCCACAACCCTACAGATTAGGAGAAAACTCCAAAGTCCCAGAGGCCATTCCAATAGTGTAGGCCGCCCAGTACAAAGAGGGGTGATCTGTCACAAGCTGAGCAACGACCTCAACTCACCCGTAGACAGATATCCCAAGAGAAAGGTATTAAACTGGACAGGCCCCTAGAACGTAATGGGTTCCATTGCTTTTGTTTCTAAGCATCTCTCCTCAGAGGCCTGTTTTCCAATACCAGCATATGGGGGATTCCAGAGATACCAATCAGAACAAATCTTGTCTCCACATGGGAATCTTATCCTTTGGAGCTCTGTAAAAACCTCCAGTTAGGAGAAAGCTTCAGGTAACCGGAGCCACTGCCCTATTCCAAGGTCTCCATGGACACAAACCCGCATTATGACCATTCGGCAGGAGAGTACATTTCAACTCAGCCCCGTTGATTACTCCCCCAGAGCCAGAATATCAAACCTGCCTTGTCGCTAGGAGACAACTGGAATGCAAAGCAGACTCTCTAGGCATCCATCGTTGGAATCCTGCACTGGCGCCGTTCCATATGGGATGTCCTGGGAGCCTTCCAACAGGTCTTGACTGTCCTGCAGAAGGAATCCTTGCAGATTGGAGCATCTCACAACTCCTATCGTGGGAAAACCTACATGACCTCATGAGATGCTCCCCTTTATAAAGGGGCCATCATGGACAGAAACTCCAACCTGAGCCAACTTCTGATCCATTGCTTTGGTTTCTATGTATCTCTCCTCAGAGGCCTGGTTTCCAATATCAGAATATGGGGGTTTCCTAAGGAAACAATCAGAACAGATCTCATCTCCACATGAGAAACTTGCTCTTTGGAGCTGTGTCAATACCTCAGGTTAGGAGGATCCTTCAGGGTGCTGGCACCATGGCCCAATTCCAAGGTCTCCAGGGACACAAACTTACACTATGATCCATCCTCAGGAGAGTCCATTTCAAATCAGACCCCTCTGCTGCTCACCCAGAGCCAGCAGATCAAACCTGCCTTGTCACAAGGAGACAGTTGGAATGCGAGGTGGGCTGCCCAGGCATCCATCCTTAGAACCCTGCTCTGGAGAATTTCTTTATGGGACGTCTTGAATCCAACCAACCTGTCTTGACTGTCTCGCAGAATGAATCCTTGTGGTTTGAAGCATCACACAATCCCACTCTGAGAAAACCTCCATTTCCTCATGATGCCCCACACCTTCATAAATGGGCCATCATGGACAGAAACTCCATCCTAAGCCAAAGTGTGATCCGCGCCCTGAATTCAGAAGCACGAGATCTCGATTCAGCACTTGAGAGTGTGCCTGCTGTGCCCTCGCCCCGAAACCTAAGCCTAACTTGTGTTCTCAGACTTCCGTCTTCACAATCCTGGCCACACCCCTGCAGTTTGGCAATTCTGGAGACACAATGCGGCACTCTGCCTGCCCTCCAGAAGAAAAATGTTGCCCTATAGGGCTAACTAGAAACGCCAAATGAGTAACAACCTGCATGCCACTCGCCATACCCCAATTTTACAATCTAGCCTGTGCACTAAAGCCCTGTCTGACACAGCCTGAAGGCAGACCTCCAGTCCAACACCCAGACAGCTGGCCGTACACTGAGCATATCAAACCCAAAATGGCTTTCGGCCATCATCTCTACCCAACCTCAGTTTTCACTTCAGAACCTAGACCTTATCTCCACTCACTGCTCAGGAGTGAACGTGATACAAGAATCAGAACTTCTCCTTCGCCATGGCAAGAAACCTTGTGGTTGGCATGTTGTCCAACGTTCATTGTAGGAGAAAGCAGCATGGACTATGATGCCCCACCTATCCCTGAGGGATACAATTAAAACAAACACACATTGTGACCCTCAGCGTGAGCCCTATCCTCATGTAAAGCCTCTTAGTGACTGGAACAACAGCCCACATATGGGGCTTGCCAAGCCACTAGTCCCCCAATCTCAACCAGAGTTAGAGATGTCTAATCACCCCTACTCATGGCACTGCTCTGGAATCCCTCTTTTGTGGGACACCTGAGGTAAAATAAAAATACAGAAAGGACTCTTCCCATCCACAGAATGATCCCAACCACTTGGGATCAGGCCAAATCACCAGAGAAAGACTTGTCCACGGCCCTTGAGGACACCCCGACATTCCACGGCCACTGTAGGCACAAAAACCAGAGACAAGAGCCTGAGCAAACGCCACATACTCGCCCTTTGTTCATAGCCAGGAAAATTCTCACGGTCTGTAGATCGAGCCTTCATACATACATCCCCAAACCTAAGCTGAGTTTGTGTTTTCAGACTTCTGTCCCCACAGTCCTGGCCCACACACCATCCAAGCTGGGGCCCCTGGAGCCACACCTGAGGACTGTGGCTTCCCTCTCCAGGGGAATTCTGCCATTTCCATTGGACACAACCCATATAGATTAGGAGAAACCTCCAAACTCCCCGAGGCCATCCCAATAGTGTTGGCTGCCCAGGACAAACAGGGATGATCTTTCACAATTTAGGAAACTACCTCCACTCAGACCCAGAGACAGATATCCCCATAGAATAAGATTGAACTGGACAGGCACTTAGGCCCTAATCAGATCCATTGCTTTTGTTTCCAGGCATCTCTCCTCAGAGGCCTGGTTACCAATACCAGCATATGGGGGATTACTGAGGCACTCATAGAAAAATCTCGTCTCCACATAGGAAATGTACTCTTTGGAGCTCTATAAAAACCTCTGTTTAGGAGAATCTTTCAGGGCCCCGGATCAAGCGCCCCATTCCAAGGTCTCCATGGACTTAAAAACCCACATTATGATCTATCCTTGGTAGAGTCCATGTCAACTCATCCCCCTTGGTTTCTCCCCCAGGGCCTGCAGATCAAACCTGCCTTGTTGCTAGTAGACAACTAGAATGGGAGGCGGGCTGCCCAGGCATCCATCCTTAGAACCCTACTCTGGAGTCGTTCCATATGGGACATCCTAGAGCCATCCAACAGGTCTCAAGTGTCCCACAGAAGGAATCTTTGCAGTCTGGTGCATCTCACAACTCCCATTGTGGGAAAATCTTCATGGCCTCTTGAGACGCTCCACTTTATAAAGGGGCCATCATGGACAGAAACTCCAACCTGAGCAAACGTCTGATATTCGCCCTGGCTTCAGGTGCATGAGATCTTGATTCAGGTCTGCAGAGTGTGCCTTCTGTGCCCCTCACGCCAAAAACTAAGCCTAGCTTGTGTTCTCAGACTACCGTCCTCACACCCCTGGCCCAGAAGCCCTACAGTTTGGCAATACTGGGGCCACAATGCAGCACTCTGCCTGCCCTCCAGAAGAAAAACGTTGCCTTATGGAGCTACCTAGAAACCCGAATGAGGATCAACTGAACGCCACTCGACTGCACCCCAAATATACAGTCTACCCTGTCTAATGCCCTGTCTGACACAGCATGAGCCCACACCTCCTGACCTACGCTCAACAGCTAGCCACACACTGAGCTCATTGTACCCATCAGGTCCTTAGGTCTTCATCTCTTCCCAAACTCGGTTTTCGGGTTTCAGAACCTAGACCTAAACTCCAATCACTGTCCAGGGGTGAACGTGATGCAGAAATCACAACTCTTCCTTCGCCATGGCCGGAAACCTTGTGGTTGGCATATTCTCCAACGTTCAGTGTAGGAGAATCCAGCGTGGCCCATGAGGCCCTTCCCATGCTTGAGGGCCTTTTTGGGCACAAATAGGCACTGTGACCCTCAGCATGAGCCCTGTCCTCAAGGAAGACCTCTCAGTGTCTGAATCAAGAGCCCACACATTGGACTTGCCATGCCCCTAGGCCCCCAAACTTAAACAGAGGTGGGGTTATCCAGTTGTCCCTACCAAGGACTCTGCTCGGGATACCCTCTATTATTGGCACACATGAGGAACATAAAATAAAATAAAAAAACAGAAAGAACACCTCCCATCCCACAGAATGTACCCAAACTCTTGGGATTGGGTCAAATCCTCAGAGAAGGAAAGCCGTCCACAACCCATGAGTCCGCGCCAGCATTCGACCCACATTGTTGACACAAATCCAGAGAAAAAACCTGAGCAAGCACCTCAAACTCACCCTTTTACATATCCCGAAGTGTTATCACGGTCTGTAGATTGGGCGTGCCATACCTATGTCCCTAATCCTAAGCGGAGTTTGTGTTTTCAGACTTCTGTCCCCACAGGCCTGGCCCACACACCCTCAAGGCTGGGCCCCTAGAGCCAAACTCAGAACTGTGCCTGCCCTCTCCAGGGGATTTCTGCCCATTCCATTGGCCACAACCCTATAGATTAGGAGAAACTCCAAAATCCGAGGCCATTCCCAATATTATAGGCTGCCCAGGACAAAAAGCGGCGATCTGACACAAGCCGAGCAACTACCTCCCCTCAGATCCATAGACACGTATCCCCAGGAAAGAGATTGAACCGGACAGGCACCTAGGCCCTAATCATATCCATTGCCTTTGTTTCCAGGCATCTCTCCTCAGAGGCCTGGTTTCCAATACCAGCATATGGGAGATTCCTTAGGCACTCATCAAAACAATTCTCTTCTCTACATAGGAAACGTAATCTTTAGAGCTCCATCAAAACCTCCGGTTATAAACATCCCTCAAGGCCCCGGATAAAGCACCCCATTCCAAGGTCTCCATGGACACAAATGCACATTATGACCCATCCTCAACTCACCCATTTCAACACACCCGCCTCGGTTACTCCCCTAGATCCAGCAGATCGAACTTGCCTTGGCACTATGAGACACCTGGAATGGGAGGCAGGCTGCCCAGGCATCCATCCTTAGAACCCTGCTCTGGATAACTTCCTTATGGGATGTCCTGGAGCCATCCAGCAGGTCTCGACTGTCCCACGGAAGGAATCATTGCGGTTTGGAGCATCTCACAATTCCCATCGTGGGAAAACCTCCATGGCCTCGTGACACCCTCCCCTTCATGAAGGGGCCGTCATGGACAGAAACTCCAACCTGAGTCAACGTCTGATCCTAGCTCTGCCTTCAGGTACACGGGATCTCGAATCATCTCTGCAGAGGGTTCCTGCCGTCCCCTCACCCCGAAATCTAAGTCTGGCTTGTGTTCTCAGAATTTTTTCCTCACACTCCTGGCCCACAAGCCTTCCAGTTTGGGAATTCTGGAGCCACTATGTGGCACTGTGTCTTCCTTCCAGAAGAAAAACGTTGCCCTCTGGGGCTACCCAGTAACCACAAATGAGTACCAACCTGCACGAAACTCAACTGCACCCCAATGATACAGTCTAGCCTGGGCACTAATTCCCTGTCTGCCACAGCCTGAGCCTGCACCTCCCAACCCACACTCACCAGCTGGCCGAACACTGAGCACACATCAGTCACACCAAGGCCTTAGGTCTTCATCTCTTCCCAACCTCAGTTTTCAGGCTTCAGAACCTAGACCTTAAATCCAATCACAGTCCAGGAGTGAAAGTGTTGCAGAAATTAGAACTCCTTCTTCCCCATGGCCAGAAAACTTGTGGTTGCCATATTGTGCAACGTTCAGTGTAGGAGAAACCAGCATGGTACATTAGGCCACGCCCTGACTTGAGGGGCTCCTTGGGCACAAAAACACATTGTGAAACTCAATGTGAGCCCTATGCTCAAGGAAGGCCTCTCAGTGTCTGGACCAAGAGCCCACATATGGGGCTTGCCATGTTCTTATGTCCCAATGTTAACCAGAGTTCTGGTTGTCCAGTCGCCCCTCCCCAGGACTCTGCTGTGGAATCCCTCTTTTGGTGGTCCACCTGAGGTAAAAAAAAAAAAAAAAAAAAAAACAGAAAGGCCTCCTCCCTTCCCACAGAACGACCCCAAACTCTTGGGATTGGGTCAAATCCCCTGAAAGGGAGCCTCATCGATGGCCCATGAGGACACCCGGACATTCCATGGCAATCGGTGACACATACCCAGAAAAAATAAGCATGAGCAAGCACCTCACTTTCGCCCTTTGTTCATATCCCAAAGAGTTCTCCTCACGGTCTATATATCGGGCCGGCCGGCCATACCTACAGACCCAAACCTAAGTGGAGTTTGTGTTTTCAGACTTTTGTCCAAATAGCCCTGGACCACACACGCTCCACACTTGGGTCCCTGGAGCCACACCTCAGGACTGTGCTTCCCTTTCAAGAGAATTCTTCCCATTCCATTGGCCACAACCTTGCAAATTAGGAAAAAACCTCCAAAGTTACCGAGGCCATCCCAATAGTGTAGGCCGCCCAGGACAAACGGGTGTGATCCCAAACCAGCTGAGCAACTACCTCCACTCAGACAAAAGATGTCCCCAGAGAAGAATATTGAACCGGACAGGCCCCTAGGCCTTAATCAGATCCATTGCTTTGGTTTCCAGGCATCTCTCCTCAGAGGCCTCATTTCCAATACCAGCAAATGGTGGTTTCCTGAGGCACCAATAAGAACAAATCTCGTCTCCCCATGGAAAACTTGCTCATTGGAGCTTTGTTATCACCTCTGGTTAGGAGAATCCTTCAGGGCCCTGGTGCCACTGTCCCATACCAAGGTCTCAATGGACTCAAACCAACATTAAGACCATCCTCAGGAAAGTCCATTTCAACTCATTTAAGACCATCCTCAGGAAAGTCCATTCCCACTCAGCCCCCTCTGATGCTACCCCAAGCCAGCAGATCAAACGTTTCTTGTTGCTAGGAGACAATTGGAATTGAGGCTGTCTGCCCAGGCATCCATACTTAGAACCCTGTTCTGGAAAAATACCTTAGGAGACGTCCTGGAGCCATCCAACAAATCTTAATTGTCCCACAGAAGGAATCCTTGCGGTTTGGAGCATCTCACAACTCTAATAGTGGGAAAACCCCCATGGCCTCATAATGCCCCCCCCCCTTCATGAAGGGGCCAACATGGACAGAAACTCCAACCTGAGCCAAAGTGTGATCCTCGACCTGACTTCAGACTCATGAGATCTCAATTCAGCTCTGCAGAGTGTGCCTGCCATGTCCATTCCCCGAAACCTAAGCCTAGCTTGTGTTCTCAGACTTCCGTCCTCACTCTCCTGGCCCACAAGCCCTCCAGTTTGGGAATTCCGAAGCCACAATGCAGCACTCTGCCTGCCCTCCAGAAGAAAAACTTTGCCCTATGCTGCTAATAAGAAACCCCAAATGATTATCTAATGCATGCCACTCGAACTGTAAAGCAATATACAGCCTACCCTGAATACGAATGCCCTGTCTGGAACAGCCTGAGACAAGACATCCCAAACGACACCTAGACAGCTGGCTCCAACCTGGACACAAGGGACCCGCTATGGCTGTATTTCTTCATCTCTTCCCAACCTCGGTTTTCAGGCTTCAGAACCGAGACCTTATCTCCAATCACTGCCCAGGGGTGAACGTGATGCAGAAATTAGAATTCCTCCTTCCCCATGGCCATGGCCAAACCTTGTGGTTGGCATGTTGTCCAACGTTCAATGTGGGAAAACCTGCATTGTCGGAAAGGCCCTGCCAGTGCTTGAGGGCCGCCTAGGGCACAGACATGCATTGTGACCTGTAGCGTGAGTCCCGTATTAAAGTAACGCCTCTCAGTGGCTGGACCAAGATCCTGCTTATGGGGCTTGTCATATCCATAGGCCCCCAGGCTTAACCAGCGATCGAGTATTCCAGTTGTCAGTACCCACTGCTATGCTCCAGAATCCCTCTACTGGTGGGACACATGAAGCAGAAAACAGGACTCTTCCCTTCCCACAGAATGACCCCAAAATCTTGGGGGCTGGACAAACTACCAGAGAGGGAGACTTCTACGACCCATGAGGCAACTCCTACATTAAACGGCCATTGTGGACAAAATATCCAGAGACAAAAGACTGAGCGACTGCCTCCCTCTCACCCTTCTTTCATATCCAGAGGAGCTCCCCTCACGGACTGTAGATCAGGCCTGCCATAACCTCGGCCCCAAACCTGAGCTGAGTTTGGGTTTTTGGATGTCTGCCTGCACAGCCGTGGCCCACACCGCCTCCATGCTGGGGTCTCTGGAGCCACACCACAGAACTGTGCCTGCTCTCTCCTAAGAAACTGCCTGTTCCATTGGCCACAACTCTACAAAATAGTAGAAACCTCAAGGTCCCCAAGGACATCCCACTACCGCAAGCCGCACTGGACAAACAGGGGCATTATGACACCAAGCTGAGCAACTACTACTACCTCCATGCAGACACACAGACTGATATCCGCAGAGTCAGAAGATTGAACGAGACAGGCCCCTAGGCCCTATTATGAACTCTTGCTTTGGTGTCCAGGTAACACTCCTCAGAGGCCTGGGTTCGAAGACCAGCATATGGGGCTATCCTGAGGCACCAGACAGAACACCTCTCATCTCCGCATGGAAAGCTTCCTTGTTGGAGTTGTGTCAAACCCTTCGGGTTGGAGAATCCTGCAGAGTCCCTTAGCTACTGCCACATTCCAAGGTCTCCATGGCCACCAACCCACATTATGACTCATCCTCAGGAAAGTCCATTTAAACTCAGCCTTCTGGGTAGCTCACCCAAGAGCCCGCAGATTGA
Source organism: Mustela putorius furo (assembly GCF_011764305.1). Taxonomy (NCBI): domain Eukaryota; kingdom Metazoa; phylum Chordata; class Mammalia; order Carnivora; family Mustelidae; genus Mustela; species Mustela putorius. The sequence goes on from NW_025421587.1 coordinate 64,568, forward strand.
GCGTGCCTTGTGTCGACCAGGCAATGGGATGGTGTTTTGGCGTTTCTCGGCATCCATGCTTAGGCCCCTGCTCCCGAGTCTTTCTGTATGGGGCATCCTGGAACCATCCAATAGTACTCGACTGTCCTGAAGAAGGAAACTTTGAAGTTTGGAGCAGCTCACAACTCCCAGCGTAGGGAAACCTCCCTGGCCTCATGACGCCCCCACCCCCTTCAGGAAGGGGCCGTCATGGACACAAACTCCAGCTTGAGGCAACATCTGATACTCGCCCTGACCTCAGATGCAGGAGATCTCGATTCAGCCTCTGCACAGTGGGCCCAAACCTCGTGCTACCTTGTGTTTTCAGACTTCCTTCCTCACACTCCTGGCAAACATGTCCTCAAGACTTGGAATTCTGGAACCAAAATGCAGCCCTATGCTGGCCCTCCAGAAGAAAAACGTTGCTCTATGGGGATCTCCATAAACCCCAAATGAGGATCAACATGCTCTGTTCTCGACCTCACCCCAATTGGATTGTTCGGGTTGTCCATTCATCCCTCCCCAGAGCTCTGCTTTGGAATCCCTCTTTTGGTGGGACACCTGAGGTAACAAAACTAAAAGGACTCCTCCCATCCTTCAGATTGACCCCAAACAATTGGGATTGGACCAAATTCACAGAGAGGAAGTCTCGTCCATGGCCCATGAGGCCTCCCCGAGATTCCACAGCCATCGTTGACAACAAATCCAGAGACAAAAGTCTGAGCAAGCGCCTCACACTCGCTCTTTTGTCGTATCCCGAAGAGTTCTCCTCACGGTCTGTAGATCGTGCCTGCCATACCTACTTCCCAAACCTAAGCCGAGTTTGTGTTTTCAGACTTCTGTCCCCACATTCCTGGCCCACAGACCCTTCAGGCTGGGGCCCCTGGAGCCACACATCAGGACTGTGCCTGTCCATACCACGGGAATTCTGCCCATTCCATTGTCCACAACCGTACAAATTAGGAAAAACCTCCAGAGTCCCCAAGGACACCCCAATAATGTAGGCCGCCCAGGACAAACAAGGTTCATCTGAAACCAGCTGAGCGTCTACCTCTACTCAGCGTAGATGGATGTCCCCAGAGAAGAAGATTGAATCAGACAGGCCCCTAGGCCTGAATCAGATTCATTGCTTTCGGTTACAGGTATCTCTCTTCAGAGGCCTGTTTTCCAATATTAGCATATGGGGATTTCATGAGGCAGCAATCAGAACAAATCTCTTCTTCCCAAATGGGAAAATTATCCTTTGAAGATGTCTCAAAACCTCCAGTTAGGAGAATCCTTCAGGGCCTGTGTGCCACTGTCCCATTACAAGGTCTCCATAGACACAAAAAACACATTAGGACCCATCCACAGGAGAGTCCATTTCAACTGAGCTTATTCGGTTGCTCCGCGAGATCCAGCAGATCTAACTTGTCTTGTTGCCAGGAGACAATTGGAATGTGAGGTGGCCTACCCCGCCATCCACCCTTAAAACCCTGCTCGGAATCATTGGCCTGGAGCCAACCAACAGGTCTCAATTGTCCTGCAGAAGAATCTTTGCAGTTGGGAGTTTCTCACAAATCCCATCATGAGAGAACCCCCATGGCCACATGATCCCCCCCCCCCCCCTTCATAAAGGGGCCATCAGGGACATAAGGTCCAACCCGAGCGATCGTCTGATCCTCACTCTGACTTCAGATGCACGAGATCTCTGTTCAGGTCTGTAGATTGTGCCTGCCATGTCATCACCCAGAAACCTAACCCTAGCTTGTGTCCTCAGACTTCTGTCCACAGACTACTGGCTCACAAGCCTTCCAGTTTGGCAATCCAGAACTACAATGCAGCACTCTACCTGCCCTGCAGAAGAAATACATTGCATTCTGGGACTACCTAGAAACCCCAAATGAAGATCAACCTGCACGACACTTGGCTATACCCAAAATATATAGGATGACATGGGCAATAATGCCCTTTCTGACACAGCCTGAGCCTGGACCTCCTAGGCCCACCCAGACAGCTGGCTACAAACTGAGAACTTCAGACGCCCCATGGCCTTAGGTCGTTATCCCTTCCCAACCTCAGTTTTCAGGCTTCAGAACCTAGACCTTATCTCGAATCACTGCCCAGGTTTGAAAATGATGTAGAAATTAGAACTCCTTCCCAATGGCAGGAAAACTTGTGGTTGGCTTGTTGTCCAACGTTCAGTGTAGTGGAAACCAGTGTGTCCCTTGAGGACCCGCCATTGCTCGTGGTCGAGATAGGTAGCAAACACACATTGTGACCCTCAGCCTAAGCCCAGTCCTCAGCTAAGGCCTCTCAGTGGCTGGATGAAAGACAGCATATTGGGCTTGCCATGCCCCTAGGCCCCAATTTTAAACCATAGTTCGTGTTGTCCCTTCACTCTTCCCCAGGGCTCTGCTTTGGAATTCCTCTTTTGGAGGGACACCTGATGTAACAACACTGAAAGGAGTCCTCCATCCAACAGATTGACGAAAAACAATTGGGATCGGGTCAAATCCACAGAGAGCAAAATTCGTCCATGGCCCATGTGGCCTCCCCAACATTCCATGGCCATCGCTGATACAAAATCCAGAGACAAAAGCCTAAGCAAGCGCCTCAGACTCGCACTATCTTCACATCCTGAAGTTGCCTTCGCATGGTTTGTAGATCGGGCCTGCCACACCTACGTCCCCAAACATAAGCTGAGTTTGTGTTTTCAGACTTCTGTTCTCAAAGTTCCAAAATCGTACAAATTAGGAGAACCCTCCAAAGTCCCTGAGCCCATCCTAATAGTATAGGCCGCCCGGGACAAAAAAGGGCAGTCTGACACAAGCTGAGCATCTAACTCCACTCATACCCTAGAAGGATTTCCCCAGAGAAGAAGATTGAAACAGACAGGACCCTAGGCCAAAATCGGATCCATTGCGTTGGTTTACAGGCATGTCTCCTCAAAACCCTGGGTTCCAATACCAGCATTGGGGTTTTCCTGAGGCACCCATCAGAACAAACCTCGTCTCCATAAGGAAACTTGTGCATGGGAGCTATGTCAAAAGCTTAGGGGAATACTTCAGGGTCCCGGTGCCACCGCCCCATTCCAAGGCCCTCATGGACACAAACACTCATTAGACCCATCCTCAGGAAAGTCCATTTCAACTCAGCCACCCCGGTTGATCCCGCAGAGCCATAGATCTAAACTGTTTTGTCGCTAGGAGACAATTGGAATGCGAGGCGGGCTTCCCAGGCATCCATCCTCGAACGTTGGTCTGGACTCATCCATATGGGATGTCCTGGAGCTGTCCAACAGGTCTCAATTGTCCCGCAGAAGGAATCCTTGGAGGGGGCATCCCACCACTCCCAACGTGGGAAAACCTCCACGGCCTCGAGATTCAGCTCCCTTTATGAAGGGGCCGTCATGAACAGAAAATCCAAGCTGAGCCAACGTCTGATCCTCGCTCTGACTTCAGATGCATGAGATATTGCTTCAGAACTTCAGGGGGTACATGCCGTGCCCTCGCCCTGAAACCCAAGTCTAGCTGTCCCTAGGCACCACATTTTACCAGATTTCTGGATGTCCAATCGCCCCTCCCAAGGGCTCTACTCTGGAATCCCTCAATTGGTGGGACCTCTGAGTTTGAAAAAAACAAACAAAACAAAAAAAAAAACAACAACAAAAAAAACGGACTTCTTCCGTCCGACAAAATGACCCCAAACTCTTTGGATTGGGCCAAACCCCCTGGGAGTAAGACTTGTCAATTTCCCATGAAGTCACCCGGAAATTTCATGACCATGAATGGCATGATATCCAGAGATAAATACTTGAGCAAGAGCCTCACACTCGCTCTTTTTTCATATCCCGAAGAGTTCTCCTCATGGTCTGTAGATCAGTCCTGCCATACCTATGACCCGAAACATAAGCCGAGTTTGTGTTTTCAGACAACTGTCCAAACAGCCCTGGCCTACACAGCCTACAGGCTTAGGCCCCTGGAGCCAAGCTGACGACTGTACTTGCCCTCTCCAAGGGAATTCTGTGTGCCCATTCCAATGGCCACAACACTACTAATAGGATAAACCTCCAAAGTCCCTGAGGCCATCCCAATAGTGGTGGCTTCCCAGGACAAACAGGAGCAATCTGAGCCCATCTGAGAACCTACCTGCACTCAGACTTGTAGACTGATATCCCCAGAGGTAAAAAGGAACGAACAGGGCCCTAGGCCCTAATCGGATCCATTGCTTTGGTTTCCAGGCATCTCTCCTCAGAGGCCTGGATTTCAGTACCAGCATATGGCTGTTTCTTGACTCACCCACCAGAACAAATCTCATCTACACATGGGAAACTTGCTCGTGGGAGTGATGTCAAAGCCTCTGTTTAGGAGAACCCTTCATGGCCCCAGTGCCACCGCGTCATTCCAAGGTATCCATAGACACAAAAACACTTTAGGACCCATCCACAGGAGAGTCCATTTCAACTCAGCGTATTCGGTTGCTCCGCGAGATCCAGCAGATCTAACTTGTCTTGTTGCTAGGAGACAATTGGAATGCGAGGTGGGCTACCCAGCCATCCATCCTTAGAACCCTGCTCGGAACCGTTAGCCTGGAGCCAACCAACAGGTCTCAATTGTCTTGCAGAAGAATGTTTGAAGTTTGGGAGCTTCTCACAACTCCCATGGTGAGAAAACACCCATGGCCTCGTGATCCACCCCCCCTTCATGAAGTAGACCTCAGGGACATAAGGTCCAACCTGAGCGATCGTCTGATCCTCACCCTGACTTCAGATGCATGAGATCTCGGTTCAGATCTGTAGATTGTGCCTGCCATGTCCTCACCCAGAAACCTAAGCCTAGCTTGTGTCCTCAGACTTCCATTCTCAGACTACTGGCCCACAAGCCCTCCAGTTTGGCAATCCAGAATTATAATGCAGCACTCTGCCTGCCCTCCAGAAGAAAAACATTGCCTTCTGGGGCTACCCAGAAACCCCAAATGAAGATCAACCAGCACGCCACTTGCCTGTACCCAACATATATAGGCTGACCTGGGCAATAATGCACTTTTTGACAGAGGCTGAGTTGGACCTCCTGGCCCCACCCATACACCTGGCCGCTCAGTGAGCACATCGGACCAGCCATTGCCTTAGGTTGTTATCTCTTCCCAGCCTCGGTATTCAGGATTTAGAAACTAGACGTTATCTCCAATCACTGCCCATGTTTGAAAATGATGCAGAAATCAGAACTCTTTCCGGATGGCAAGAAACCTTGTGGTAGGCTTGTTGTATAATGTTCAGTGTAGTTGATACCAGGGTGTCCAATGAGGCACCGCCATTGCTTGCGGGCCACATAGGTGGCAAACAAATATTGTGACACTCAGCCTTAGCCCGGTCCTCAGGTAAGGACTCTCAGTGGCTGGATGGAGAGACAGCATATTGGGTTTGCCATGCCCCTAGGCCCCAATTATTAACCATAGTTCATGTTGTCCCTTCACTCTTCCCCAGGGCTCTGCTTTGGAATACCTCTTTTGGTGGGACACCTGAGGTAACAAACCTGAAAGGAGTCCTCCCATCCCACAGATTGACGAAAAACAATTGGGATCGTGCCAAATCCACAGAGAGCAAGATTCGTCCATGGCCCATGAGGCCTCCCCAACATTCCACGGCCATCGCTGATACAAAATCCAGAGACAAAATCCTGAGCACGCGCCTCAGACTCGCTCATTCTTCATATCCTGAAGAGTTCTTCAGATAAGAACCTACACGGCACTCGAATGCACCCAAAATATATAGTCTAACCTGGGCACTAATGCACTGTCTGACAACCTGAGCCCGGACCTCGTGACCAACACCCAGACAGCTGACCACACACTGAGCACATCAGACCCGTCATGGCCTTAGGTCATCATCTCTTCCCTACCTCAGTTTTCAGGCTTCAGAACCTAGACCTTAACTCCAATCACTGCCCAGGGGTGACTGTGATGCAGAAATCAGAACTCTTCCTTACCCATGGCAAGAAACCTTGTGGTGGCATGTTGTCCAACGTTCAGTGTAGGAGAAAGCAGCATTCATCCTGAGGCCCCGCCCATTCTTGAGTGTGACGAGGGCATAAACACGCATTGTGACCCTCAGCGTGAGTCCTGTCCTCTTGTAAGTCCTCTCAGTGGCTGGACCATTAGATGTCGTAATGGGCTTGACATGTCCCTAGGACCCAATTTTTAACCAGATTTCTGGTTGTCCCGTCGCCCCTCCCAAGGGCTCGACTCTGGAATCCCTCATTTGGTGGGACACCTGATTTGAAAAACAAAACAAAACAAATCAACAACAAGAGAACAACGGACTTCTTCAATCCCACAAAATGAACCCAAACTCTTTGGACAGGGCCAAACCCCCAGAGAGTAAGCCTCGTCCATTTCCCATGAAGTCACCCGGAAATTTCACGACGATGAGTGACACGATATCCAGAGACAAAAACTTGAGCAAGAGCCTCACACTCGCCCTTTTTTCATATCCCGAAGAGTTCTCCTCATGGTCTGTAGATTAGTCCTCCCATACCTATGACCCGAAACATAAGCCGAGTTTTTGTGTTTTCAGACAACTGTCCAAACAGCCCTTACCTAACACCCTACAGGCTCAGGCCCCTGGAGCCAAACCTGACGACTGTGCTTGCCCTCTCCAAGGGAATTGTGTGTGCCCATTCCAATGGCCACAACCCTACTAATAGAATAAACGTCCAAAGTCCCTGAGGCCATCCCAATATTTGTGGCTTCCCAGGACAAACAGGGGCAATCTGAGCCAATCTGAGCACCTACCTGCACTCAGACCCGTAGACTGATGTACCCAGAAGTAAAAAGGAACGAACAGGCCCCTAGGCACCTATCGGATCCATAGCTTTGCTTTCCAGGCATCTCTCCTCAGAGACCTGGGTTTCAATAACAGCATATGGCTGTTTCTTGACTCACCCATCAGAACAAAGCTCATCTACACATGGGAAACTTGCATGATGGAGCTGTGTGAAAGCCTCTCTTTAGGAGAACTCTTCAGTGCCCCAGTGCCAGCTCTTCATTCCAAGATCTCCATAGACACAAAATCATATTAGGACACATTCACGGGAGACTCCATTTCAACTCAGCCTCCTCGGTTGCTCCCCCAGATTCAGCAGATCTAACCTGTCTTGTTGCTTGGAGAAAATTGGAATGCGAGGTGGGCTACCCAGCCATCCATCCTTAGAACCCTGCTCGGAATCGTTGTCCTGGAGCCAACCAACAAGTCTCAATTGTCCTGCAGAAGAACCTTTGCAGTTGGGAGCTTCTCAGAACTCCGATCGTGGGAAAAACCCCCGTGGCCTCGTGATCGACCCCCCCCCCCCCCCTTCAAGAAGGGGCCATCAGGGACAGAATGTCCAACCTGAGCGATCGTCTGATCCTCGCCCTGACTTCAGATGCACGAGATCTCGATACAGGTCTCACCCAGAAACGTAGGCCTAGCTTGGGTTCTCAGACTTCAGTCCTCAGACTACTGGCCCACAAGCCCTACAGTTTGGCAATCCAGAACTTCAATGCAGCACTCTGCCTGTTCTCCATAATAAAAACATTGCCCTCTGGGGCTACCCAGAAACCCCAAATGAGGATCAACCTGCACGCCATTCGGCTGTACCCAAAATATATAGGCTGACTTGGGCACTAATGCCCTTTCTGAGACAGCCTGAGTGTGGACCTCCTGGCGCCACCCAGACAGCTGGCCGCACACTGAGCACATCGGATCCGCCATGGCCTTAGGTCGTCATCTCTTCTCAATCTCGGTTTTCAGGCTTCAGAACCTAGACCTTATCTCCAAGCACGGCCCGGGTTTGAAAATGATGCAGAAATCAGAAGTCTTTCCCAGAAGTCTTTCCCCATGGCAAGAGACCTTGTGGTTGGCATGTTTTCCAAGGTTCAGTGTAGTTGAAACCAGTGTGGCCCATGAGTCCCCGCCCATGCTTGCGGGCCACATTGGTCACAAACAAACATTGTGACCATCAGCCTGAGCCCAGTCCACAGGTAAGGCCTCTCAGTGGCTGGATGGAGAGACAGCATATTGGGCTTGCCATGCACCTAGGCCCCATTTTTAATCATAGTTCGGGTTGTCCCTTAACTCTTCCCCAGGGCTCTGCTTTGAATTCCTCTTTTGGTGGGACACATGAGGTAATAAACCTGAAAGGAGTCCTCCCATCCCACAGATTGACGAAAAACAATTGGGATCGTGCCAAGTCCACAGAGAGCAAGATTCGTCCATGGCCCCTGAGGCCTCCCCAACATTCCACGGCCATTTCTGATGCAAAATCCAGAGACAAAAGCCTGAGCATGCGCCTCAGACTCGCTCTTTCTTCATATCCTGAAGAGTTCTTCAGATAAGAACCTACACAGCACTCGAATGCACCCAAAATATATAGTCTAACCTGGGCACTAATGCACTGTCTGACAACCTGAGCCCGGTCATCGTGACCAACACCCAGACAGCAGACCGCACACTTAGCGCAACAGACCCGCCATGGCCTTAGGTCATCATCTCTTCCCTACCTCAGTTTTCAGGCTTCAGAACCTAGACCTTATCTCCAATCACTGCCCAGGGGTGACTGTGATGCAGAAATCAGAACTCTTCCTTACCCATGGCAAGAAACCTTGTGGTTGGCATGTTGTCCAACGTTCAGTGTAGGAGAAACCAGCATTCACCCTAAGGCCCCGCCCATTCTTGAGTGCGACGAGGGCATAAACACGCATTGTGACCCTCAGCGTGAGTCCTGTCCTCTAGTACGTCCTCTCAGTGGCTGGACCATTAGATGTCATAATGGGCTTGACATGTCCCTAGGCCCCAATTTTTAACCAGATTTCTCGTTGTCCAATCGCCCCTCCCCAGGGCTCTACTCTGGAATCCCTAATTTGGTGGGGTTTGAAAAACAAAACAAAACAACAACAACAACAACAACACACACACACACACACAAAAAAAAAAAACGGACTTCTTCGATCCCACAGAATGACCCCAAACTCTTTGGACGGGGCCAAACCCCCAGAGAGTAAGAGTCGTCCATTTCCCATGAAGTCTCCCGGATATTTCATGACCATGAATGGCACGATATCCAGAGATAAAAACTTGAGCAAGAGCCTCACACTCGCCCTTTTTTCATATCCTGAAGAGTTCTCCTCATGGTCTGTAGATCAGTCCTGCCATACCTATGACCCAAAACATAATCCGAGTTTGTGTTTCCAGACAACTGTCCAAATAGCCCAGGCCTACACACCCTACAGGCTCAGGCCCCTGGAGCCAACCTGAGGACTGTACTTGGCCTCTCCAAGGGAATTCTGTGTGCCCATTCCAATGGCCACAACCCTACTAATAGAATAAACCTCCAAAGTCCCTGAGGCCATCCCAATAGTGGTGGCTTCCCAGGACAAACAGGAGCAATCTGAGCCCATCTGAGAACCTACCTGCACTCACACCCTTAGACTGATCCCAGAGAGTAAAAAGGAATGAACAGGCCCCTAGGCCCTAATCGGATCCATTGCTTTGGTTTCCAGGCATCTTCCTCAGAGGCCTGGATTTCAGTACCAGCATATGGCTGTTTCTTAACTCACCCATCAGAACAAAACTCATCTAAACATGGGAAACTTGCACGTGGGAGGTGTGTCAAAGCCTCTTTTTAGGAGATCCCTTCAGGGCCCCAGTGCCACCGCTTCATTACAGGTCTCCTTAGACACAAAATCATATTAGGACACATGCACGGGAGAGTCCAATTCAACTCAGCATATTCGGTTGCTCCGCGATATCCAGCAGATCTAACTTGTCTTGTTGCTAGGAGACAATTGGAATGTGAGGTGGCCTACCCCGCCATCCATCCTTAAAACCCTGCTCGAAATCGTTGGCCTGGAGCCAACCAACAGGTCTCAATTGTCCTGCAGAAGAATATTTGCAGTTGGGAGCTTCTCAGAACTCCCATCGTGAGAGAACCCCCATGGCCACATGACCCCCCCCCACTTCATAAAGGGGCCATCAGTGACATAAGGTCCAAACTGAGCAATCGTCTGATCCTCACCCTGACTTCACATGCTCGAGATCTCGGTTCAGGTCTGTAGATTGTGCCTGCCATGTCCTCACCCAGAAACCTAAGACTTGCTTGTGTCTCAGACTTCTGTCCACAGACTACTGGCTCACAAGCCCTCCAGTTTGGCAATCCAGAACTACAATGCAGCACTCTACCTGCCCTGCAGAAGAAATACATTGCCCTCTGGGGCTACCTAGAAACCCCAAATGAAGATCAACCTGCACGACACTTGGCTATACCCAAAATATATAGGATGACCTGGGCAATAATGCCCTTTCTGACACAGCCTGAGCCTGGACATCCTAGGCCCACCCAGACAGCTGGCTACAAACTGAGAACTTCAGACCCCCCATGGCCTTAGTTCGTTATCCCTTCCCAACCTCAGTTTTCAGGCTTCAGAACCTAGACCTTATCTCCCAATCACTGCCCAGGTTTGAAAATGTTGCAGATTAGAACTCCTTCCCGATGGCAAGAAAACTTGTGGTTGGCTTGTTGTCCAACGTTCAGTGTAGTGGAAACCAGTGTGTCCCTTGAGGCCCCGCCAATGATCGCGGTCCAGATAGTTAGCAAACACACATTGTGACCCTCAGCCTTAGCCCAGTCCTCAGGTAAGGCCTCTCAGTGGCTGGATGAAGAGACAGCATATTGGGCCTGCCATGCCACTAGGCCCCAATTTTTAACCATAGTTCGTGTTGTCCCTTCACTCTTCCCCAGGGCTCTGCTTTGGAATTCCTCTTTTGGTGGGACACCTGATGTAACAACCCTGAAAGGAGTCCTCCATCCAACAGATTGACGAAAAACAATAGGGATCGGGCCAAATCCACAGAGAGCAAGATTCCTCCATGGCCCATGAGGCCTCCTCGACATTCCACGGCCATCGATGATACAAAATCCAGAGAAAAAAGCCTAAGCAAGCGCCTCAGACTCGCACTATCTTCATATCCTGAAGATGCCTTGTCACGGTTTGTAGATCGGGCCTGCCATACCTACGTGCCCAAACATAAGCTGAGTTTGTGTTTTCAGACTTCTGTCCTCAAAGTTCTGGGCCACATACCCTCCAGGCTGGGGGGACCCTGGAGCCACACATTAGGACTGTGCCTACCCAATCCATGGGAATTCTGCCCATTCCATTGTCCAAAATCGTACAAATTAGGAGAACCCTCCAAAGTCCCTGAGGCCATCCTAATACTATAAGTCGCCCGGGACAAAAAAGGGCAGTCTGACACCAGCTGAGCATCTAACTCCACTCATACCCTAGAAGGATGTCCCCAGAGAAGAAGATTGAACCAGACAGGACCCTAGGCCATTGCTTTGGTTTACAGGCATATCTCCTCAAAACCCTGGATTCCAATACCAGCATTGGGGTTTTCCTGAGGCACCCATCAGAACAAACCTCGTCTCCACAAGGAAACTTGTGCATGGGGAGCTATGTCAAAAGCTTAGGAGAATACTTCAGGGTCCTGGTGCCACCGCCCCATTCCAAGGCCCTCATCGACACAAACACACATTAGACCCATCCTCAGGAAAGTCCATTTCAACTCAGCCACCCCGGTTGCTCCCGCAGAGCCATCAGATCTAAACTGTCTTGTCGCTAGGAGACAATTGGAATGCGAGGCGGGCTTCCCAGGCTTCCATCCTCAAACTTTGGTCTGGACTCATCCATATGGGATGTCCTGGAGCTGTCCAACAGGTCTCAATTGTTCCGCAGAAGGAATCCTTGGAGGGGGCATCCCACCACTCGCAACGTGGGAAAACCTCCACGGCCTCGAGATTCAGCTCCCTTTATGAAGGGGCCGTCATGAACAGAAAATCCAAGGTGAGCCAACGTCTGATCCTCGCTCTGACTTCAGATGCATGAGATATTGCTTCAGTTCTTCAGGGGGTACATGCCGTGCCCTCGCCCTGAAACCCAAGTCTAGCTGTCACTAGGACCCAATTTTAACCAGATTTCTGGTTTTCCAATCGCCCCTCCCAAGGGCTCTACTCTGGAATCCCTCATTTGGTGGGTCCCCTAGTTTGAAAAACAAAACAAAACAAAAAAACAACAACAACAAAAAACGGACTTTCCGTCCCACAGAATGACCCCAAACTCTTTGGATTGGGCCAAACCCCCAGAGAGTAAGACTCGTCCATTTCCCATGAAGTCACCCGGAAATTTCATGACCATGAATGGCATGATATCCAGAGATAAATACTTGAGCAAGAGCCTCACACTAGCCCCTTTTTTCATATCCCGAAGAGTTCTCCTCATGGTCTGTAGATCAGTCCTGCCATACCTATGACCCGAAACATAAGGCGAGTTTGTGTTTTCAGACAACTGTCCAAACAGCCCTGGCCTACACACCCTACAGGCTCCAGCCCCTGGAGCCAACCTGACGACTGTCATTGCCCTCTCCAAGGGAATTGTATGTGCCCATTCCAACGGCCACAACCCTACTAAGAGTATAAACCTCAAAAGTCCCTGAGGCCATCCCAATATTTGTGGCTACCCAGGACAAATGGGGCAATCTCGGCCCATCTGAGTACCTACCGGCATTCAGACCCGTAGTCTGATATGCCCAGATGTAAAAAGGAACGAACAGGCCCCTAGGCACCTATCGGATCCATTGCTTTGGTTTCCAGGCATCTCTCTTCAGAGGCCTGGATTTCAATAACAGCATATGGCTTTCTTGATTCACCCATCAGAACAAATCTCATCTACACATGGGATACTTGCTCGACGGAGCTATGTGAAATCCTCTCTTTAGGAGAACCCTTCAGGGCCCCAGTGCCAACGCTTCATTCCAAGGTCTCCATAGACACAAAAATCATATTAGGACACATCAACGGGAGAGTCCATTTCAACTCAGCCTCCTCGGTTGCTCCCCCAGGTACAGCAGATCTATCTTGTCCTGTTGCTGGAGACTATTGGAATGCGAGGTGGGCTACCCAGCCATCCATCCTTAGAACCCTGCTCGGAATCATTGTCGTGGAGCCAACCAACAGGGTCTCAATGGTCCTGCAGAAGAATCTTTGCAGTTGGGAGCTTCTCACAACTCCCATCGTGGGAAAACCCCCATGGCCTCGTGATCCACCCCCCTTTCAAGAAGGGGCCATCAGGGACAGAATGTCCAACCTGAGCGATCGTCTGATCTTCGCCCTGACTTCAGATGCACGAGATCTCCTTTCAGGTCTGTAGATTGTGCCTGCCATATCCTCACCCAGAAACCGAGGCCTGCTTGGGTTCTCAGTTCTCCGTCCTCAGACTACTGGCCCACAAGCCCTCCAGTTTGGCAATCCAGAACTACAATGCAGCACTCTGCCTGCCCTCCAGAAGAGAAACATTGCTCTCTGGGGCTACCCAGAAACCCCAAATGAGGATCATCCTGCACGCCATTCGGCTGTACCCCAAATACATGGGCTGACCTGGGCACTAATGCCCTTTCGGACAGAGCCTGAGCCTAGACCTCCTGGCCCCACCCAGACATCTGCCCGCACCCTGAGCTCCTCGTACCCGCATGGCCTTAGGTCGTTATCTCCCCTCAATCTCGGTTTTCAGGCTTCAGAAACTAGACCTTATCTCCAATCACGGCCCGGGTTTGAAAATGATGCAGAAATCAGAACTCTTTCCCCATGGCAAGAAACCTTGTGGTTGGCATGTTGTCCAAGATTCAGTGTACTTGAAACCAGTGTGGCCCATGAGGCCCCGCCCATGCTTGTGGGCCACATTGGTCACAAACACACATTGTGACCTTCAGCCTGAGCCCAGTCCTCCGGTAAGGCCTCTCAGTGGCTGGATGGAGTGACAGCATATTGGGCTTGCCATGCCCCTAGGCCCCAATTTTTAAGGATAGTTCGAGTTGTCCCTTCACTCTTCCCCAGGGCTCTGCTTTGGAATTCCTCTTTTGGTGGGACACCTGAGTTAACAAACCTGAAAGGAGTCCTCCCATCCCACAGATTGACGAAAAACAATTGGGATCGGGGCAAATCCACAGAGAGCAAGATTCGCCCATAGCCCATGAGGCCTCCCCAACATTCCACGGCCATCGTTGATTCAATATCCAGAGACAAAAGCCTGAGCATGCGTCTCAGACTCGCTCATTCTTCATATCTTGAAGAGTTCTTCAGATAAGAACCTACACGGCAGTCGAATGCACCCAAAATATATAGTCTAACCTGGGCACTAAAGCACTGTCTGACAACTGAGCCCGGACCTCGTGACCAACACCCAGACAGCTGACCGCACACTGAGCACATCAGACCCGCCATGGCCTTAGGTCATCATCTCTTCCCTACCTCAGTTCTCAGGCTTCTGAACCTAGACCGTATCTCCAATCACTGTCCAGAGGTGACTTTGATGCAGAAATCAGATCTCATCCTTACCCATGGCAAGAAACCTTGCGGTTGGCATATTGTCCAACGTTCAGTGTAGGAGAAACCAACATTCACCCTGAGGCCCCGCCCATTCTTGAGTGCGACGAGGGCATAAACACGCATTGTGACCCTCAGCGTGAGTCCTGTCCTCTAGTATGTCCTCTCAGTGGCTGGACCATTAGATGTCATAATGGGCTTGACATGTCCCTAGGCCCCAATTTTTAACCAGATTTCTAGTTGTCCAGTCGCGCCTCCCCAGGGCTCTACTCTGGAATCCCTCATTTGCTGGGACACCTGAGCTTGAAAAACAAAACAAAACAAATCAACAACAACAGAGCAACGGCCTTCTTCCATCCCACAGAATGACGCCAAACTCTTTGGACGGGGACAAACCTCCAGATAGTAAGACTCGTCCATTTCCCATGAAGTCACCCGGAAATTTCACAACCATGAGTGACACGATATCCAGAGACAAAAACTTAAGCAGAGCCTCACACTCGCTCATTTTTCATATCCTGAAGAGTTCTCCTCATGGTCTGTAGATCAGTCCTGCCATACCTATGACCCGAAACATAAACCGAGTTTGTGTTTTCAGACAACTGTCCAAACAGCCCTGGCCTACACACCCTACAGGCTCATGCCCCTGAAGCCAATCCTGACGACTGTGATTGCCCTCTCCAAGGGTATTGTATCTGCCCATTCCAATGGCCACAACCCTACTAAGAGTATAAACCTCCAAAGTCCCTGAGGCCATCCCAATATTTGTGGCTTCCCAGGACAAATGGGGCAATCTGGCCCCATCTGAGCACCTACCGGCACTCAGACCCGTAGACTGATGTGCCCAGAGGTAAAAAGGAACGAACAGGCCCCTAGGCACCTATCGGATCCATTGCTTTGGTTTCCAGGCATCTCTCCTCAGAGGCCTGGATTTTAATAACAGCATATGGCTGTTTCTTGACTCACCCATCAGAACAAATCTTATCTACACTTGGGAAACTTGGACAATGGAGCTATGTGAAAGCCTCTCTTTAGGAGAACCCTTCAGGGCCCCAGGGCCACTGCTTAATTCCAAGGTCTCTATAGACACAAAATCATATTAGGACACATCAACAGGAGAGTCCATTTCTTCTCAGTCTCCTCGGTTGCTCCCTCAGATCCAGCAGATCTAACCTGTCTTGTTGCTTGGAGACAATTGGAATACGAGGTGGGCTACCCAGCCATCCATCCTTAGAACCCTGCTCCGAATCGTTTCCTGGAGCCAACCAACAGGTCTCAATTGTCCTGCAGAATAATCTTTGCAGTTGGGAGCTTTTAACAACTCCCATCGTGGGAAAACCCCCATGCCCTCGTGATCCACCCCCACTTCAAGAAGGTCCATCAGGGACAGAATGTCCAACCTGAGCGATCGTCTGATCCTCGCCCTGAAATCAGATGCACGAGATCTCGATTCAGGTCACCCAGAAACCTAGGCCTAGCTTGGGTTCTCAGACTTCCGTCCTCAGTCTACTGGCCCACAAGCCCTACTTTGTGGCAATCCTGAACTACAATGCAGCAGCACTCTGCCTGCCCTCCAGAAGAAAAACATTGCCCTCTCGGGCTACCCAGAAACCGCAAAAGAGGATCAACCTGCACGCCATTCGGCTCTACCCCAAATAGATAGTCTGACCTGGTCACTAATGCCCTTTCTGACACAGCCTGAGCCTGGGGACCTCCTGGCCCCCACCCAGACAGCTGGCCGCACACTGAGCACATCGGACCCGCCATGGCCTTAGGTCGTCATCTCTTCTCAACCTCGGTTTTCAGGCTTCAGAACCTAGACCTTATCCCCCATCATGGCCCGGGTTTCAAATGATGCAGAAATCAGAACTCTTTCCACATGGCAAGAAACCTTCTGGTTGGCATGTTGTCCAAGGTTCAGTGTAGTGGAAACCAGTGTGGCCCATGAGGCCCTGACCATGCTTGCGGGCCACAATGGTCACAAACACACATTGTGAGCCCTCAGCCTGAGCCCAGTCCTCAGGCAAGGCCTCTCAGAGGCTGGATGGAGAGACAGCATTTTGGGCTTGCCATGCCCCTAGGCCCCAATTTTTAACCGTACTTTGGGTTGTCCCTTCACTCTTCCCCAGGGCTCTGCTTTGTAATTCCTCTTTTGGTGGGACACCTGAGGTAACAAACCTGAACGGAGTCCTCCAATCCCACAGATTGACGAAAAACAATTGGGATCGGGCCAAATCCACAAAGAGCAAGATTCGTCCATGGCCCATGAGGCCTCCCCAACATTCCACGGCCATCGCTGATACAAACTCCAGAGACAAAAGCCTGAGCACGTGCCTCAGACTCGCTCATTCTTCATATCATGAAGAGTTCTTCAGATCAGAACCCAAACGGCACACGAATGCACTCAAAAATATAGTCTAACCTGGGCACTAATGCACTGTCTGACAACCTGAGCCCGGACCTCGTACCGAAAACCCAGACAGCTGACCGCACACTGAGAACATCAGACCCGCCATAGCCTTAGGTCATCATCTCTTCCCTACCTCAGTTTTCAGGCTTCAGAACCTAGACCTTATCTCCAATCACTGCGCAGGGGTGACTATGATGCAGAAATCAGAACTCTTCCTTACCCATGGCAAGAAACCATGTTGTTGGCATGTTGTCCAACGTTCTGTGTAGGAGAAACCAGCATTCACCCTGAGGCCCCGCCCATTCTTGATGCGACGAGGGCATAAACACGCTCTGTGACCCTCAGCGCGAGTCCTGTCCTCTAGAACGTCCTCTCAGAAGCTGGACTATTAGTTGTCATAATGGGCTTGACATGTCCCTAGGCCCCAATTTTTAACCAGATTTCTGGTTGTCCAGTCGCCCCTCCCCAGGGCTCTACTCTGGAATCCCTCATTTGGTGGGACACCTGAGGTAAAAAAAAAAAAAAACAAAACAAATCAACAACAACAGAACAACGGACTTCTTCCATCCCACAGAATGACGCCAAACATTTTGGATGGGGCCAAAGCCCCAGAGTAAGACTCGTCCATTTCCCATGAAGTCACCCGGAAATTTCACAACCATGAGTGACACGATATCCAGAGACAAAAACTTGAGGAAGAGCCTCACACTCGCCCTTTTTTCATATCCCGAAGAGTTCTCCTCATGGTCTGGAGGTCAGTCCTGCCATACGTATGACCCGAAATATAAGCTGAGTTTTGTGTCTTCAGACAACTGTCCAAAGAGCCCTGACCTACACACCCTACAGGCTCAGGCCCCTGGAGCCACACCTGACGACTGTGCTTGCCCTCTCCAAGGAAATTGTATGTGCCCATTCCAATGGCCACAACCCTACTAAGAGGATAAATCTCCAAAGTCCCTGAGGCCATCCCAATATTTGTGGCTTCCCAGGACAAACAGGGGCAATCTGGGCCCATCTGAGCACCTACCGGAACTCAGACCCGTAGACTGATGTCCCCAGAGGTAAAAAGGAATGAACAGGCCCCTAGGCACCAATCGGATCCATTGCTTTGGTTTCCAGGCATCTCTCCTCAGAGGCTTGGATTTCAATAACAGCATATGGCTGTTTCGTGACTCACCCATCAGAACAAATCTCATCTACACATGGGAAACTTGCAGGATGGAGCTTTTGTGATAGCCTCTCTTTAGGAGAACACTTCAGGCCCCAGTGCCACCGCTTCATTCCAAGGTCTCCATAGACACAAAATCATATTAGGACACATCCACGGGAGAGTCCATTTCAACTCAGCCTCCTCGGTTGCTCCCCCAGATCCAGCAGATCTAACCTGTCTTGTTGCTTGTAGACAATTGGAATGCGAGGTGGGCTACCCAGGCATCCATCCTTAGAACCCTGCTCGGAATTGTTGTCCTGGAGCCAACCAACAGGTCTCAATTGCCCTGCAGAAGAATCTTTGCAGTTGGGAGCTTCACACATCTCCCATCTTGGGAAAACCCCCATGGCCTCGTTATCAACCCCCCCCCCTCAAGAAGGGGCCATCAGGGACAGAATGTCCAACCCGAGCGATAATCTGATCCTCGCCCTGACTTCAGATAGACGAGATCTCGATTCAGGTCTGGAGATTGTGCATGCCATATCCTCACCCAGAAACTGAGGCCTAGCTTGGGTTCTCAGACTTCCGTCCTCAGACTACTGGCCCACAAGCCCTCCAGTTTGGTTGTCAGACAATGCATTAGTGCCCAGGTTAGACTATATATTTTGGGTGCCTTAGAGTGCCGTGTAGGTTCTTATCTGAAGAACTCTTCAGGATATGAAGAATGAGCGAGTCTGAAGCACGAACTAAGGCTTTTGTCTCTGGATTTTTGTATCAGCGATGGCCGTGGAATGTTGGGGAGGCCTCATGGGCCATGGACGAATCTTGCTCTCTGTGGATTTGGCCCGATCCCAATTGTTTTTCGTCAATCTGTGGTTTGGGAGGACTCCTTTCAGGTTTGTTGCCTCAGGAGTCCCACCAAAAGAGGAATTTCAAAGGAGATCCCTGGGGAAGAGTGAAGGGACAACCTGAACTACGGTTAAAAACTGGGGCCTAGGGGGATGGCAAGCCCAATATGCTGTCTCTCCATCCAGCCACTGAGAGGTCTTACATGAGTACTAGGCTCTGGCTGTGGGTCACAATGTGTGTTTGTGACCAATGTGGTCCGAAGGCATAGGCGGGGCCTCATGGGCCACACTAGTTTCAAGTACAATGAACCTTGGACAACATGCCAACCACAAGGTTTCTTGCCATGGGGAAAGAGTTCTGATGTCTGCATCATTTCAAAAACCCGGGCCGTGATTGGGGATTAGGTCTAGGTTCTTTAGCCTGAAAACCGAGGTTGAGAAGAGATGACGACCTAAGGCCATGGCGTGTCCGATGTGCTCAGTGTGCGGCCAGCTGTCTGGGTGGGGCCAGGAGGTCCAGGCTTTGGCTGTGTCAGAAAGGGCATTAGTGCCCAGGTCAGCCTATATATTTGGGGTACAGCCGAATGGCGTGCAGGTTGATCCTCATTTGGGGTTTCATTGTAGCCCCAGAGGGCAATGTTTTTCTTCTGGAGGGCTGGCAGAGTGCTGCATTGAAGTTCTGGATTGCCAAACTGGAGGGCTTGTGGGCCAGTAGTCTGAGGACGGAAGTCTGAGAACCCAAGCTAGGCCTAGGTTTCTGGGTGAGGATATGGCAGGCACAATCTACAAACCTGAATCGAGATCTCGTGCATCTGAAGTCATGGCGAGGATCAGACGATCGCTCAGGATGGCCCCTTCTTGAAGGGGGGGTGGATCATGAGGCCATGGGGGTTTTCCCACGATGGGAGTTCTGAGAAGATCCCAACTGCAAAGATTCTTCTGCAGGACAATTGAGGCCTGTTGTTTGGATCCAGGACAACGATCCGAGCAGGGTTCTAAGGATGGATGGCAGGGTAGCCCACCTCGAATTCCAATTGTCTCCAAGCAACAAGACAGGTTAGATCTGCTGGATCTGGGAGAGCAACCAAGGAGGCTGAGTTGAAATGGACTCTCCCTTGGATGTGTCCTAATATGATTTTGTGTCTATGGAGACCTTGGAATGAAGCGGTGGCACTGGGGCCCTGAAGTGTTCTCCTAAAGAGAGGCTTTCACACAGCTCCATCGTGCAAGTTTCCCATGTGTAGATGAGATTTGTTCTGATGGGTGAGTCAAGAAACAGCCATATGCTGTTATTGAAATCCAGGCCTCTGAGGAGAGATGCCTGGAAACCAAAGCAATGGATCCGATAGAATCCTAGGGGCCTGTACGTTCCTTTTTACCTCTGGGGACATCAGTCTACGGGTCTGAGAGCAGGTAGGTGCTCAGATGGGCCCAGTATGCCCCTGTTTGTCCTGGGAAGCCACAAATATTGGGATGGCCTCTGGGACTTTGGAGGTTTATCCTCTTAGTAGGGTTTTGGCCATTGGAATGGGCACATACAATTCCCTTGGAGAGGGCAAGCACAGTCGTCAGGTTGGCTCCAGGGGCCTGAGACTGTAGGGTGTGTAGGCCAGGGCTGTTTGGACAGTTGTCTGAACACACAAACTCGGGTATGTTTCGGGTCATAGTTATGGCAAGACTGAACTACAGACCATGAGGAGAACTCTTCGGGATATGAAAAAATGGCAAGTGTGAGGCTCTGGCT
The DNA here is from genome assembly GCF_011764305.1 of Mustela putorius furo. NCBI lineage: Eukaryota > Metazoa > Chordata > Mammalia > Carnivora > Mustelidae > Mustela > Mustela putorius. Next base: position 85,128 of record NW_025421587.1, read on the forward strand.
CATGTTTTTGTCTCTGGATATCGTGTCACACATGGTCTGAAATTTCCGGGTGACTTCATGGGAAATGGACGAGTCTTACTCTCTGGGGGTTTGGCCCCGTCCAAAGAGTTTGGGGTCATTCTGTGGGGTGGAAGAAGTCCGTTGTTCTGTTGTTGTTGATTTGTTTTGTTTTGTTTATCAAACTCAGGTGTCCCACCGAATGAGGGATTCCAGAGTAGAGCCCTGGGGACGGGCTAATGGACAACCAGAAATCTGGTTAAAAATTGGGGCCTAGGGACATGTCAAGCCCATTATGACATCTAATGGTCCAGCCACTGAGAGGACGTACTAGAGGACAGGACTCGGGCTGAGGGTCACAATGCGTGTTTATGCCCTTGTCGCACTCAAGAATGGGCGGGGCCTCAGGGTGAATGCTGGTTTCTCCTACACTGAACATTGGACAACATGCCAACCACAAGGTTTCTTGCCATGGGTAAGGAAGAGTTCTGATTTCTGCATCACAGTCACCCCTGGGCAGTGATTGGAGATAAGGTCTAGGTTCTGAAGCCTGAAAACAGAGGTAGGGAAGAGAAGATGACCTAAGGCCATGGCGGGTCTGAGGTGCTCAGTGTGCGGTCAGCTGTCTGGGTGTTGGTCACGAGGTCCGGGCTCAGGTTGTGAGACATTGCATTAGTGCCCAGGTTGGACTATATATTTTGGGTGCATTCGAGTGCCGTGTAGGTTCTTATCTGAAGAACTCTTCAGGATATGAAGAATGAGCGAGTCTGAGGCGAATGCTCAGGCTTTTGACTCTGGGTCTGTAGCAGCAATGGCCGTGGAATATTGGGAAGGCCTCATGGGCCATGGACGAATCTTGCTCTCTGTGGATTTCCCCCTATCCCAATTGTTTTTTCTCAATCTGTGGGATGGGAGGACTCCTTTCAGTTTTGTTACATCAGGTGTCCCACCAAAAGAGGAATTCCAAAGCAGAGCCCTGGGGAAGAGTGAAGGGACAACCCGAACTATGGTTAAAAATTGGGGCCTAGGGGCATGGCAAGCCCAATATGCTGTCTCTCCATCCAGCCACTGAGAGGCCATACCTGAGGACTGGGCTCAGGCTGAAGGTCACAATGTGTGTTTGTGACCAATGTGGCCCGAAAGCATGGGCGGGTCCTCATGGGCCACACTGATTTCAACTACACTGAACCTTGGACAACATGCCAACCACAAGGTTTCTTGCCATGGGGAAAGAGTTCTGATTTCTGCATCCTTTTCTAACTCGGGCCATGATTGGAAATAAGGTCTAGGTTCTGAATCCTGAAAACTGAGGTTGAGAAGAGATAACGACCTAAGGACATGGCACGTCCGATTTGATTAGTGTGCGGCCAGCTGTCTGAGTGGGGCCAGGTGGCCCAGGCTCAGGCTGTGTCAGAAATGGTATTAGTGGCCAGGTAAGCCTATATATTTGGGGTACAGCCGAATGGCGTACAGGTTGATCCTCATTTGGGGATTCTGGGTAGCCCCAGAGGGCAATTTTTTTTTCTTCTGGAGGGCTGGCAGAGTGCTGCATTGTAGTTCTGGATTGCCAAACTGGAGCGCTTGTGGGCCAATAGTCTGAGGACGGAAGTCTGAGAAACCAAGCTAGGCCTAGGTTTCTGGGTGAGGTTATGGCAGGCACAATCTACAGACCTGAATCGAGATCTCGTGCATCTAAAGTCAGGGCGAGGATCAGACGATCGCTCAGTTTGGACATTCTGTCCCTGATGGCCCCTTCTTGAAGGGGGGAAGGATCATGAGGCCATGGGGGGTTTTCCCACGATGGGAGTTGTGAGAAGCTCCCAACTGCAAAGATTCTTCTGCAGGACAATTGAGACCTGTTGGTTGGCTCCAGGACAACGATTCCGAGCAGGGTTCTAAGGATGGATGGCTGGGTAGCCCACCTCGCATTCCCATTGTCTCCAATAAAGAAGACAGGTTAGATCTGCTGGATCTGGGGGAGCATCCTAGTAGGCTGAGTTGAAATGGACTCTCCCGTTTTGATGTATCCTAATATGATTTTGTGTCTATGGAGACCTTGGAATGAAGCGGTGGCACTGGGGCCCTGAAGGGTTCTCCTAAAGAGAGGCTTTCACACAGCTCCATCGTGCATGTTTCCCATGTGTAGATGAGATTTGTTCTGATGGGTGAGTCAAGAAACAGCCATATGCTGTTATTGAAATCCAGGCCTCTGAGGAGAGATGCCTGGAAACCAAAGCAATGGATCCGATAGGTTCCTAGGGGCCTGTTCGTTCCTTTTTAGCTCTGTGGACATCAGTCTACGGTTCTGAGTGCCGGTAGGTGCTCAGGTGGGCCCAGATTGCCCCTGTTTGCCCTGGGAAGCCACAAATATTGGGATGGCCTCAGGGACTTTGGAGGTTTATCCTCTTAGTAGGATTGTGGCCATTGGAATGGGCACATACAATTCCCTTGGAGAGGGCAAGCAGAGTCGTCAAGTTTGGCTCCAGGGGCCTGAGTCTGTAGGGTGTGTAGGCCAGGGCTGTTTGGACAGTTGTCTGAAAACACAAACTCGGCTTATGTTTCGGGTAATAGGAGTGGCAAGACTGATCTATAGACCATGAGGAGAACTCTTCGGGATATGAAAAAAGGGCGAGTGTGAGGCTCTTGCTCACGTTTTTGTCTCTGGATATCGTGTCACTCATGGTCGTGAAATTTCCAAGCACAAGGTTTCTTGCCATGGGGAAAGAGTTCTGATTTCTGCATCATTTTCAAACCCGGGCCGTGATTGGAGATAAGGTCTAGGTTCTGAAGCCTGAAAACCGAGGTTGAGAAGAGAAGACGAACTCAGGCCATGGCGGGTCCGATGTGCTCAGTGTGTGTCCTGCTGTTTGGGTGGGGCCAGGAGGTCCAGTCTCAAGCTGTGTCAGAAATGGTATTAGTGCCCAGGTCAGCCTATCTATTTGGGGTACAGCCGAATGGCGTGCCCTGTTGATCCTCATTCAGGGTTTCTGGGTAGCCCAAGAGGGCAATGATTTTCTTCTGGAGGGCAGGCAGAGTGCTGCATTGTAGTTCTGGATTGCCAAATGGATGGCTTATGGGCCAGTAGTCTGAGGATGGAAGTCTGAGAACCCATGCTAGGTCTAGGATTCTGGGTGAGGATATGGCAGGCACAATCTACAGACCTGAATCGAGATCTCGTGCATCTGAAGTCAGGGCGAGGATCAGACGATAGCTCAGGTTGGACATTCTGACCCTGAAGGCCCCTTCTTGAAGGGGTGTGGATCACGAGGCCATGGGCGTTTTCCCACGATGGGAGTTGTGAGAAGCTCCCAACTGCAAAGATTCTTCTGCAGGACAATTGAGACCTGTTGGGTGGCTCCAGGACAACGACTCCGAGCAGGGTTCTAAGGATGGATGGCTGGGTAGCCCACCTCGCATTCCAATTGTCTCCAAGCAACAAGACAGGTTAGATCTGCTGGATCTGGGGGAGCAACCGAGGAGACTGAGTTGAAATGGACTCTCCTGTGGATGTGTCCTAATATGATTTTGTGTCTATGGAGACCTTGGAATGCAGCAGTGGCACTGGGGCCCTGAAGGGTTCTCCTAAAGAGAGGCTTTCACACAGCTCCATCGTGCAAGTTTCCCATGTGTAGATGAGATTTGTTCTGATGGGTGAGTCAAGAAACAGCCATATGCTGATATTGATATCCAGGCCTCTGAGGAGAGATGCCTGGAAACCAAAGCAATGGATCCAATAGATGCTTAGGGGCCTGTTCGTTCATTTTTAACTCTGGGCACATCAGTCTACGGGTCTGAGTGCCCTGAGTGCCGGTAGGTGCTCAGATGGGCCCAGATTGCCCTTGTTTTCCTGGGAAGCCACAAATATTGGGAAGGCCTCAGGGACTTTGGAGGTTTATCCTATTAGTAGGGTTGTGGCCATTGGAGTGGGCACATACAATTCCCTTGGAGAGGGCAAGCACAGTCGTCAGGTTTGGCTCCAGAGGCCTAGCCTGTAGGGTGTGTAGGCCAGGGCTGTTTGGACAGTTGTCTAAAAACACAAACTCGGCTTATGTTTCGGGTCATAGGTATGGCAGTACTGATCTACAGACCATGAGAAGAACTCTTCGGATATGAAAAAAGGGCGAGTGTGAGGCTCTTGCTCAAGTTTTTTCTCTGGATATCGTGTCACTCATGGTCGTGAAATTTCCCGGGTGACTTCATGGGAAATGGAAGAGTCTTACTCTCTGGGGGTTTGGCCCCGTCCAAAGAGTTTGGGGTCATTCTGTGGGATGGAAGAAGTCCCTTGTTCTGTTGTTGTTGATTTGTTTTTTTTTTTGTTTATCAAACTCATGTGTCCCACCGATGAGGGATTCCAGAGTAGAGCCCTGGGGAGGGGCGACTGGACAACCAGAAATCTGGTTAAAAATTGGGGCCTAGGGACATGTCAAGCCCATTATGATATCTAATGGTCCAGCCACTGAGAGGACGTACTAGAGGACAGGACTCACGCTGAGGGTCACAATGCGTGTATATGCCCTCGTTGCACTCAATAATGGGCGGGACCTCAGGGTGAATGCTGGTTTCTCCTACACTGAACGTTGGACAACATGCCAATACAAGGTTTCTTGCCATGGCTAAGGAAGAGTTCTGATTTCTGCATCACAGTCACCCCTGGGCAGTGATTGGAGATAAGGTCTAGGTTCTGAAGCCTGAAAACTGAGGTAGGGAAGAGATGATGACCTAAGGCCATGGCGGTTCTGATGTGCTCAGTGAGCGGTCTGCTGTCTGGGTGTTGGTCACGAGGTCCGGGCTCAGGTTGTCAGACAGTGCATTAGTGCACAGGTTAGACTATATATTTTGGATGCATTCGAGTGCCGTGTAGGTTCATATCTGAAGAACTTTTGAGGATATGAAGAATGAACAAGTCTGAGGCGCGTGCTCAGGCTTTTGTCTCTGGATTTTGTATCAGCGATGGCCGTGGAATATTGGGGAGGCCTCATGGGCCATGGACGAATCTTGGTCTCTGTGGATTTGGGCCAATCCCAATTTGTTTTTTTCGTCAATCTGGGGGATGGGAGGATTCATTTCAGGTTTGTTACCACCGGTGTCCCACCAAAAGAGGAATTCCAAAGCAGAGCCCTGGGGAAGAGTGAAGGGATAAGCCGAACTATGGTAAAAAATTGGGGCCTAGGTGCATGGCAAGCCCAATATGTTGTCTCTCCATCCAGCCACTGAGAGGCCTTACCTGAGGACTGGGCTGAGGCTGAGGGTCACAATGTGTGTTTGTGACCAATGTGGCCCGCAAGCATGGGCGGCGCCTCATGGGCCACACTGGTTTCAACTACAATGAACCTTGGACAACATGCCAACCACAAGGTTTCTTGCCATGGGGAAAGAGTTCTGATTTCTGCATCATTTTCAAACCCGGCCGTGATTGAGAATAAGGTCTAGGTTCTGAAGCCTGAAAACCGAGATTGAGAAGAGATGACGAACTAAGGCCATGGCGGGTCCGATTTGTTTTTAGTGTGCGGCCAGCTGTCTGAGTGGGGGCCAGGTGGCCCAGGCTCAGGCTGTGTCAGAAATGGTATTAGTGGCCAGGTAAGCCTATATATTTGGGGTACAGCCGAATGGCGTACAGGTTGATCCTCATTTGGGGATTCTGGGTAGCCCCAGAGGGCAATGTTTTTCTTCTGGAGGGCAGGCAGAGTGCTGCATTGTAATTCTAAATTGCGAAATTGGAGGGCTTGTGGGCCAGTAGTCTGAGGACGGAAGTCTGAGAACCCAAGCTAGGCCTAGTTTTCTGGGTGAGGATATGGGCAGGCACAATCTACAGTCCTGAATCTAGATCTCATGCATCTGAAATCAGGGCGAGGATCAGACGATCGCTCAGATTGGACATTCTGTCCCTGATGGCCCCTTCTTGAAGGGGGGGGATCACGAGTCCATGGGGGTTTTCCGAAGATGGGAGTTGTGAGAAGGTCCCAATTGCAAAGATTCTTCTGCAGGACAATTGAGACCTGTTGGTTGGCTCCAGGACAACGATTCCGAGCAGGGTTCTAAGGATGGATGGGGGTAGCCCACCTCACATTCCAATTGTCTCCAAGCAACAAGACAGGTCAGATCTGCTGGATCTGGGGGAGCAACCGAAGAGGCTGAGTTGAAATGGACTCTCCCGTGGATGTGACCTAATATGATTTTGTGTCTATGGAGACCTTGGAATGATGCGGTGGCCCTGGGGCCCTGAAGGGTTCTCCTAAAGAGAGGCTTTCACACAGCTCCATCGTGCATGTTTCCCATGTGTAGATGAAATTTGTTCTGATGGGTGAGTCAAGAAACAGCCATATGCTGTTTTTGAAATCCAGGCCTCTGAGGAGAGATGCCTGGAAACCAAAGCAATGGATCCGATAGGTGCCTAGGGGCCTGTTCGTTCCTTATTACCTCTGGGGATATCAGTCTACGGGTCTGAGTGCAGGTAGGTGCTCAGATGGGCTCAGATTGCCCCTGTTTGTCCTGGGAAGGCACAACTATTGGGATGGCCTCAGGAATTTTGCAGGTTTATCCTCTTAGTAGGATTGTGGCCATTGGAATGGGCACATACAATTCCCTTGGAGAGGGCAAGCACAGTCTTCAGGTTTGGCCTCAGGGGCCTGAGCCTGTAGGGTGTGTAGGCCATAGCTGTTTGGACAGTTGTCTGAAACACAAACTCGGCTTATGTTTCAGGTCATAGGTAAGGCAGGTCTGATATACAGACCATGAGGAGAACACTTTGGGATATGAAGAATGGGCGATTGTGAGGCTCTTGCTCACGTTTTGTCTCTAGATATTGTTTTTCACTCATGGTTGTGAAATTTCCGGGTGACTTCATGGAAAATGGATGAGTCTTACTATCTGGGGGTTTGGCCCCGTCTAAGGAGTTGGGGTCACTCTGTGGGATGGAAGAAGTCCGTTTTTCTTGTTGTTGTTGATTTGTTTTTTTTTTTTTTTTCAAACCCCACCAAATGATGTATTCCAGAGTAGAGCCCTGGGGAGGGGTATTGGACAACCAGAAATCTGGTTTAATTTTGGGGCCTAGGGACATGTCAAGCCCATTATGACATCTAATGGTCCAGCCACTGAGAGGACGTACTAGAGGACAGGATTCACGCTGAGGGTCACAATGCGTGTTTATGCCCTCGTCGCACTCAAGAATGGGCGTGACCTCAGGGTGAATGCTGGTTTCCCCTACACTGAACGTTGGACAACATGCCACCACAAGGATTCTTGCCTTGGGTAAGCAGGAGTTCTGATTTCTGCATCACACTCACCCCTGGGCAGTGATTGGAGATAAGGTCTAGGTTCTGAAGCCTGAAAACTGAGGTAGGAAGAGATGATGACCTAAGGCAACGGCGGGTCTTATGGGCTCAGGGTGCGGTCAGCTGTCTGGGTGTTGCTCAGGAGGTCCTGGCTCAGGGTGTTTAAGACAGTGCATTACTGCCCAGGTTAGACTATATAATTTGGGTACATTCGAGTGCCGTGTAGGTTTATTCTCATTTAATGTGCCCGGGCAGCTCATTGGGCAATATTTTGTTTCTCGAGGGCAGGCAGAGTGCTGCAATGATGGTCCAGAATTGCCAAACTTCTGGGCTTCGGTGCCAGGAATGTGAAGACGGAAGTCTGAGAACACAAGCTAGATTTGGGATTCAGGGCGAGGGCACGGCATGTACCTCCTGAAGATCTGAAGCAATATCTCATGCATCTGAAGGCAGAGCGAGGATCAGTCGTTGGCTCAGCTTGGATTTTCTGTTCATGACGGCCCCTTCATGAAGGGAGCCGAATCTCGAGGCCGTGGAGGTTTTCCCACGTTTGGAGTGGTGGGATGCCCCCTCCTAGGATTCCTTCTGCGGGACAATTGAGACCTGTTGGACAGCTCCAGGACATCCCATATGGATGAGTCCCGACCAACGTTCGAGGATGGATGCCTGGGAAGCCCGCCTCGCATTCCAATTGTCTCCTAGAGACAAGGCAGTTTAGATCTGATGGCTCTGCGGGAGCAACCGGGGTGGCTGAGTTGAAATGGTCTTTCCTGAGTATGGGTCTAATGTGTGTTTGTGTCCATGAGGGCCTTGGAATGAGGCGGTGGCACCGGGACCCTGTAGTATTCTCCTCAGCTTTTGACATAGATCCCAGGCACAAGTTTCCTTGTGGAGACGAGTTTGGTTCTGATGGGTGCCTCAGGAAAACCCCAATGCTGGTATTGGAAACCAGGGTTTTGAGGAGACATACCTGTAAACCAAAGCAATGGATCCGATTTTGACCTAGGGTCCTGTCTGGTTTATCTTCTTCTCTGGGGACATCCATCTAGGGTATGAGTCGAGGTAGATGCTCAGCTGATGTCAGACTGACCTTTTTGTCCAGGGCGACCTATACTATTGGGATGGCCTCAGGGATTTGGAGGGTTCTCCTAACTTGTACGATTTTGGACAATGGAATGGGCAGAATTCCCATGATTGGGTAGGCAGAGTCCTAATGTGTGGCTCCAGGGTCCCCAGCCTGGATGGTGTGTGGCCCAGGACTTTGAGGACAGAAGTCTCTGAAAACACAAACTCAGCTTCTGTTTGGGGACGTAGGTATGGCAGGCCCGATCTACAAACCATGAGAAGACAACTTCAGGATATGAAGAAAGTACGAGTCTGAGGCGCTTGCTCAAACTTTTGTCTCTGGATTTTGTTTCAGCGATGGCCGTGGAATGTCGAGGAGGCCTCACGGGCCATGGACGAATCTTCCTCTCTGTGGATTTGGCCCGATCCCAATTGTTTTTTTCGTCAATCTGTTGGATGGAGGACTCCTTTCAGGGTTGTTACATCAGGTGTCCCACCAAAAGAGGAATTCCAAAGCAGAGCCCTGGGGAAGAATGAAGGGACAACCCGAACTATGGTTAAAAATTGGGGCATAGTGGCATGGCAAGCCCAATATGCTGCTGTTTCTTCATCCAGCCACTGAGAGGCCTTACCTGAGGACTGGGCTAAGGCTGTGGGTCACAATGTGAGTTTGCCACCTATGTGGCCCGCGAGCAATGGTGGGGCCTCATCGGACAAACAGGTTTCCACTACACTGAACGTTGGACAACAAGCCAACCACAAGATTCTTGACATTGGGAAGGAGTTGTGATATCTGCATCATTTTCAAACCTGGGCAGTGATTGAAGATATGGTCTAGGATCTGAATCCTGAAAACCGAGGTTGGGAAGAGATAACAAACTACGGCAATGGCTGGACCTATGTGCTCAGTGAGCGGCAAGCTGTCTGGGTGGGGCCAGGAGGTCCAGGCTCAGCCTCTGTCAGAAAGGGCATTATTGCCCAGGTCAGCCTATATATTTTGGGTACAGCCAATTGGCGTGCAGGTTGATCTTCATTTGGGGTTTCTGGGTAGCCCCAGAGGGCAATGTTTTTCTTCAGGAGGGAAAGCAGAGTGCTGCATTGTAATTCTGGATGGCCAAACTGGAGGGCTTGTGGGCCATTAGTGTGAGAATGGAAGTCTGAGGACACCAGCTAGGCTTAGGTTTCTTGGTGAGGACATGGCAGGCACAATATATAGACCTGAATTGAGATCTCGTGCATCTGAAGTCAGGGTGAGGATCAGACTATTTCTCAGGTTGTACCTTATGTCCCTGAAGGCCCCTTCATGAAGGGGGGGGTATCACGAGGCCATGGGGGTTTCTCACGATGGGAGTTGTGAGAAGCTCCCAACTGCAAAGATTCTTCTGCAGGACAATTGAGACCTGTTGTTTGGCTCCAGGCCAATGATTCTGAGCAGGGTTCTAAGGATGGATGGCGGGGTAGCCCACCTCGCATTCCAATTGTCTCCTAGCAACAAGACAAGTTAGATCTGCTGGATTTCGCGGAGCAACTGAATATGCTGAGTTGAATTGGACTCTCCCGTGGATGTGTTCTAATATGATTTTGTGTCTATGGAGACCTTGGAATGAAGCGGTGGCACTGGGGCCCTGAAGTGTTCTCCTAAAAAGAGGCTTTGACACACCTCCCACGTGCAAGTTTCCTATGTGTAGATGAGTTTTGCTCTGATGGGTGAGTCAAGAAACAGCCATATGCTGTTATTGAAATCCAGGCCTCTGAGTAGAGATGCCTGGAAACCAAAGCAATGGATCCGATTAGGGCCTAGGGGCCTGTTCATTCCTTTTTACCTCTAGGGATATCAGTCTACGAGTCTGAGTGCATGTAGGTTCTCAGATAGGCTCAGATTGCTCCTGTTTGTCGTGGGAAGCCACCACTATTGGGATGGCCTCAGGGACTTTGGAGGTTTATTCTATTAGTAGGGTTGTGGCCATTGGAATGGGCACACAGAATTCCCTTGGAGAGGGCAAGTACAGTCCTCAGGTTGGCTCCAGGGGCCTGAGCCTGTAGGGTGTGTAGGCCTGGGCTGTTTGGACAGTTGTCTGAAAACACAAACTCGGATTATGTTTCGGGTCATAGGTATGGCAAGACTGATCTACAGACCATGAGGAGAACTCTTCGGGATATGAAAAATGGGCGAGTGTGAGGCTCTTGCTTATGTTTTTATCTCTGGAGATCGTGCCATTCATGGTCATGAAATATCAGGGTGACTTCATGGGAAATGGACGAGTCATACTTTCTGGGGGTTTGGCCCCGTCCAAAGAGTTTGGGGTCATTCTGTGGGATGGAAGAAGTCCGTTTTTTTTTTTTGTTGTTGTTGTTGTTTTGTTTTGTTTTTCAAACCCCACCATATGAGGGATTCCAGAGTAGAGCCCTGGGGAGGGGCGATTGGACAACCAGAAATCTGCTTTAAATTTGGGGCCTAGGGACATGTCCAGCCATTATGGCATCTAATGTTCTAGCCACTGAGAGGATGTACTAGGGGACAGGACTCACGCTGAGGGTCACAATGTGTGTTTATGCCCTCGTCGCTCTCAAGAATGGGCGGGGCCTCAGGGTGAATGCTGGTTTCCCCTACACTGAACGTTGGACAACATGCCAACCATAAGGTTTCTTGCCATGGGTAAGGAAGAGTTCTGATTTCTGCCTCACACTCACCCCTGGGCATGATTGGAGATAAGGTCTAGGTTCTGAAGCCTGAAAACTGAGGTAGGGAAGAGATGATGACCTAAGGCCACGGCGGGTCTTATGGGCTCAGGGTGCGGTCAGCTGTCTGGGTGTTGCTCAGGAGGTCCCGGCTCAGGATGTGTCAGACAGTGCATTACTGCCCAGTTTAGACTATATAATTTGGGTACATTCGAGTGCCGTGTAGGTTTATTCTCATTTAATGTGCCCGGGCAGCTCATTGGGCAATATTTAGTTTCTCGAGGGCAGGCAGAGTGCTGCAATGATGGTCCGGATTGGCAAACTTGTGGGCTTCGGGGCCAGGAGTGTGAGGACGGAAGTCTGAGAACAAAAGCTAGACTTGGGATTCAGGGCGAGGGCACGGCATGTACCTCTTGAAGATCTGAAGCAATATCTCATGCATCTGAAGTCATAGCGAGGATCAGACGTTGGCTCAGCTTGGATTTTCTGTTCATGACGGCCCCTTCATAAAGGGAGCCGAATCTCGAGGCCGTGGAGGTATTCCCACGTTGGGAGTGGTGGGATGCCCCCTCCAAGGATTCCTTCTGCGGGACAATTGAGACCTGTTGGACAGCTCCAGGACACCCCATATGGATGAGTCCAGACCAACGTTCGAGGATGGATGCCTGGGAAGCCCGCATCACAGTCCAATTGTCTCCTAGCGACAAGACAGTTTAGATCTGATGGCTCTGCGGGAGCAACCGGGGTGGCTGAGTTGAAATGGACTTTCCTGGATGGGTCTAATGTGTGTTTGTGTCCATGAGGGCCTTGGAATGGGGCGGTGGCACCGGGACCCTGAAGTATTCTCCTAAGCTTTTGACATAGCTCCCATGCACAAGTATCCTTTTGGAGACGATGTTTGTTTTGATGGGTGCCTCAGGAAAACCCCAATGCTTGTATTGGAACCCAGGGTTTTGAGGAGACATGCCTGTAAACCAAAGCAATGGATCCGATTTTGGCCTAGGGTCCTGTCTGGTTCAATCTTCTTCTCTGGGGACATCCTTCTAGGGTATGAGTGGAGTTAGATGCTCAGCTGGTGTCAGACTGTCCTTTTTTGTTGCTGGCGACCTATACTATTGGGATGGCCTCAGGGACTTTGGAGGGTTCTTCTAACATGTACGATTTTGGACAGTGGATGGGGCAGAATTCCCATGGATTGGGTAGGCACAGTCCTAATGTGTGGCTCCAGGGTCCCCACCCTGGAGGGTATGTGGCCCAGGACTTTGAGGACAGAAGTCTGAAAACACAAACTCAGCTTGTGTTTGGGGACGTAGGTATGGCAGGCCCAATCTACAAACCATGAGAAGACATCTTCAGGATCTGAAGATAGTGCGAGTCTGAGGCGCTTGCTTAGGCTTTTGTCTCTGGATTTTTGTATCAGCGATGGCCGTGGAATGTCGAGGAGGCCTCATGGGCCATGGACGAATCTTGCTCTCTGTGGATTTGGCCCGATCCCAATTGTTTTTCGTCAATCTGTTGGATGGAGGACTCCTTTCAGGGTTGTTACATCAGGTGTCCCACCAAAAGAGGAATTCCAAAGCAGAGCCCTGGGGAAGAGTGAAGGGACAACACGAATTATGGTTAAAAATTGGGGCCTAGGGGCTTGGCAAACCCAATATGCTGTCTGTTCATCCAGCCACTGAGAGGCCTTACCTGAGGACTGGGCAAAGGCTGAGGGTCACAATGTGTGTTTGCTACCTATCTGGACCGTGAGCAATGGAGGGGCCTCAAGGGACACACTGGTTTCCACTACACTGAACGTTGGACAACAAGCGAACCACAAGTTTCCCTGCCATCGGGAAGGAGTTCTGATTTCTGCATCATTTTGAAACCTGGGCAGTGATTGGAGAGAAGGTCTAGGTTCTGAAGCCTGAAAACTGAGGTTGGGAAGGGATAACGACCTAAGGCCATGGGGGGTCTGAAGTTCTCAGTATGTAGCCAGCTGTCTGGGTGGGCCCAGGTGGTCCAGGCTCAGGCTGTGTCAGAAAGGGCATTATTTCCCAGGTCATCCTATATATTTTGCGTATAGCCAAGTGCGTGCAGGTTGATCTTCATTTGGGGTTTCTAGGTAGCCCCAGAGGGCAGTGTATTTCTTCTACAGGGCAGGTAGAGTGCTGCATTGTAGTTCTGGATTGCCAAACTGGAAGGCTTGTGAGCCAGTAGTCTGTTGACAGAAGTCTGAGGACACAAGCTAGGCTTAGGTTTCTGGGTGATGACATGGCAGGCACAATCTACAGACCTGAACCGAGATCTCGTGCATCTGAAGTCAGGGTGAGGATCAGACGATCGCTCAGGTTGGACCTTATGTCCCTGATGGCCCCTTTATGAAGGGGGGGGGGGGATCATGTGGCCATGGGGGTTCTCTCATGATGGGATTTGTGAGAAACTCCCAACTGCAAAGATTCTTCTGCAGGACAATTGAGACCTGTTGGTTGGCTCCAGGCCAATGATTCCGAGCAGGGTTTTAAGGGTGGATGGCGGGGTAGGCCACCTCACATTCCAATTGTCTCCTAGCAACAAGACAAGTTAGATCTGCTGGATCTCGCGGAGCAACCGAATACGCTCAGTTGAAATGGACTCTCCTGTGGATGGGTCCTAATGTGTTTTTTTGTGTCTATGGAGACCTTGTAATGGGGCAGTGGCACACAGGCCCTGAAGGATTCTCCTAACTGGAGGTTTGAGACATCTTCAAAGGATAATTTTCCCATGTGGAGAAGAGATTTGTTCTGATTGCTACCTCATGAAATCCCCATATGCTAATATTGGAAACCAGGCCTCTGAGAACAGATACCTGTAACCGAAAGCAATGAATCTGATTCAGGCCTAGGGGCCTGTCTGATTCAATCTTCTTCTCTGGGGACATCCATCTACGCTGAGTAGAGGTAGATGCTCAGCTGGTTGCAGATGACCCTTGTTTGTCCTGGGCGGCCTATATTATTGGGATGTCCTTGGGGACTCTGGAGGTTTTTCCTAATTTGTACGATTGTGGACAATGGAATGGGCAGAATTCCCGTGGTATGGACAGGCACAGTCCTGATGTGTGGCTCCAGGGGCCCCAGCCTGAAGGGTCTGTGGGCCAGGAATGTGGGGACAGAAGTCTGAAAACACAAACTCGGCTTAGGTTTGGGAAGTAGGAATGGCAGGCCCGATCTACAGACCGTGAGGAGAACTCTTCGGGATACAACAAAAGAGCGAGTGTGAGGCGCTTGCTCAGACTTTTGTCTCTGGATTTGTTATCAACGATGGCTGTGGAATCTCGGGGAGGCCTCATGGGCCATGGACGAGACTTCTTCTCTGTGAATTTGGTCCAATCCCAATTGATTGGGGTCAATCTGAAGGATGGGAGGAGTCCTTTTAGTTTTGTTACCTCAGGTGTCCCACCAAAAGAGGGATTCCAAAGCAGAGCTCTGGGGAGGGATGAATGGACAACCCCAACAATCCAATTGGGGTGAGGTCGAGAACCGAGCAGGTTGATCCTCATGTGGGGTTTATGGAGATCCCCATAGAGCAACGTTTTTCTTCTGGAGGGCCAGCATAGGGCTGCATTTTGGTTCCAGATTTCCAAGTCTTGAGGACATGTTTGCCAGGAGTGTGAGGAAGGAAGTCTGAAAACACAAGGTAGCACGAGGTTTGGGCCCACTGTGCAGAGGCTGAATCGAGATCTCCTGCATCTGAGGTCAGGGCGAGTATCAGATGTTGCCTCAAGCTGGAGTTTGTGTCCATGACGGCCCCTTCCTGAAGGGGGTGGGGGCGTCATGAGGCCAGGGAGGTTTCCCTACGCTGGGAGTTGTGAGCTGCTCCAAACTTCAAAGTTTCCTTCTTCAGGACTGTCGAGTACAATTGGATGGTTCCAGGAGGCCCCATACAGAAAGACTCGAGAGCAGGGGCCTAAGCATGGATGCCGAGAAACGCCAACTCACCATCCCATTGCCTGGTTGAGACAAGGCACGCTCAATCTGCGGGCTCTTGGGTGAGCTACCCAGAAGGCTGAGTTTAAATGGACTTTCCTGAGGATGAGTCATAATGTGGGTTGGTGGCCATGGAGACCTTGGAATGTGGCAGTAGCTAAGGGACTCTGCAGGATTCTCCAACCCGAAGGGTTTGACACAACTCCAACAAGGAAGCTTTCCATGCGGAGATGAGAGGTGTTCTGTCTGGTGCCTCCGGATAGCCCCATATGCTGGTCTTCGAACACAGGCCACTGAGGAGTGATACCTGGACACCAAAGCAAGAGTTCATAATAGGGCCTAGGGTCTGTCTGGTTCAATCTTCTGTCTCTGCGGATATCAGTCTGTGTGTCTGCATGGAGGTAGTAGTTGCTCAGCTGGTGTCATAATGCCCCTGTTTGTCCAGTGCGGCTTGCGGTAGTGGGATGTCCTTGGGGACCTTGAGGTTTCTACTATTTTGTAGAGTTGTGGCCAATGGAACGGGCAGTTTCTTAGGAGAGAGCAGGCACAGTTCTGTGGTGTGGCTCCAGAGACCCCAGCCTGGAGGCGGTGTGGGCCACGGCTGTGCAGACAGACATCCAAAAACCCAAACTCAGCTCAGGTTTGGGGCCGAGGTTATGGTAGGCCTGATCTACAGTCCGTGAGGGGAGCTCCTCTGGATATGAAAGAAGGGTGAGAGGGAGGCAGTCGCTCAGTCTTTTGTCTCTGGATATTTTGTCCACAATGGCCGTTTAATGTAGGAGTTGCCTCATGGGTCGTAGAAGTCTCCCTCTCTGGTAGGTTGTCCAGCCCCCAAGAGTTTGGGGTCATTCTGTGGGAAGGGAAGAGTCCTGTTTTTTCTGCCTCATGTGTCCCCCTAGTAGAGGGATTCTGGAGCATAGCAGTGGGTACTGACAACTGGAATACCCGCTCTCTGGTTAATCCTGGGGGCCTATGGATATGACAAGCCCCATATGCAGGATCTTGGTCCAGCCACTGAGAGGCGATACTTTAATACGGGACTCACGCTACAGGTCACAATGCATG
This sequence comes from Mustela putorius furo, assembly GCF_011764305.1. Classification (NCBI taxonomy): domain Eukaryota; kingdom Metazoa; phylum Chordata; class Mammalia; order Carnivora; family Mustelidae; genus Mustela; species Mustela putorius. The sequence continues at coordinate 101,152 of NW_025421587.1, forward strand.
TCTGTGCCCTAGGCGGCCCTCAAGCACTGGCGTGGCCTTTCCTACAATGCAGGTTTTCCCACATTGAACGTTGGACAATATGCCAACCACAAGGTTTCTGGCCATGGGGAAGGAGGAATTCTAATTTCTGCATCACGTTCACCCCTGGGCAGTGATTGGAGATAAGGTCTCGGTTCTGAAGCCTGAAAACCGAGGTTGGGAAGAGATGACGAACTACAGCCATAGCGGGTCCCTTGTGTCCAGGTTGGAGCCAGCTGTCTAGGTGTCGTTTGGGATGTCTTGTCTCAGGCTGTGCCAGACAGGGCATTCGTATTCAGGGTAGGCTGTATAATTGCTTTACAGTCGAGTGGCATGCATTAGATAATCATTTGGGGTTTCTTATTAGCAGCATAGGGCAAAGTTTTTCTTCTGGAGGGCAGGCAGAGTGCTGCATTGTGGCTTCGGAATTCCCAAACTGGAGGGCTTGTGGGCCAGGAGAGTGAGGACGGAAATCTGAGAACACAAGCTAGGCTTAGGTTTCAGGGAATGGACATGGCAGGCACACTCTGCAGAGCTGAATTGAGATCTCATGAGTCTGAAGTCAGGTCGAGGATCAGACTTTGGCTCAGGTTGGAGTTTCTGTCCATGTTGGCCCCTTCATGAAGGGGGGGGCATTATGAGGCCATGGGGGTTTTCCCACTATTAGAGTTGTGAGATGCTCCAAACCGCAAGGATTCCTTCTGTGGGACAATTACGATTTGTTGGATGGCTCCAGGACGTCTCCTAAGGTATCTTTCCAGAACAGGGTTCTAAGTATGGATGCCTGGGCAGAAAGCCTCAATTCCAATTGTCTCCTAGCAACAAGAAACGTTTTGATCTGCTGGCTTGGGGTAGCATCAGAGGGGGCTGAGTTGGAATGGACTTTCCTGAGGATGGTCATAAATGAGTTGAAATGGACTTTCCTGAGGATGGTCTTAATGTTGGTTTGAGTCCATTGAGACCTTGGTATGGGGCAGTGGTACCAGGGCCCTGAAGGATTCTCCTAACCAGAGGTTATAACAAAGCTCCAATGAGCAAGTTTTCCATGGGGAGACGAGATTTGTTCTTATTGGTGCCTCAGGAAACCACCATTTGCTGGTATTGGAAATGAGGCCTCTGAGGAGAGATGCCTGGAAACCAAAGCAATGGATCTGATTAGGGCCTAGGGCCTGTCCGGTTCAATATTCTTCTCTGGGGACATCTTTTGTTTGAGTGGAGGTAGTTGCTCAGCTGGTTTGAGATCATACCTGTTTGTCCTGGGCGGCCTACACTATTGGGATGGCCTCGGTAACTTTGGAGGTTTTTCCTAATTTGCAAGGTTGTGGCCAATGGAGTGGGAAGAATTTTGTTGAAAGGGAAGCACAGTCCTGAGGTGTGGCTCCAGGGACCCAAGTGTGGAGCGTGTGTGGTCCAGGGCTATTTGGACAAAAGTCTGAAAACACAAACTCCACTTAGGTTTGGGTCTGTAGGTATGGCCGGCCCGATATATAGACCGTGAGGAGAACTCTTCGGGATATGAACAAAGGGCGAAAGTGAGGTGCTTGCTCATGCTTATTTTTTTCTGGATATGTGTCACCGATTGCATGGAATGTCCAGGTGTCCTCATGGGCCATCGATGAGGCTCCCTTTATGGGGATTTGACCCAATCCCAAGAGTTTGGGGTCATTCTGTGGGAAGGGAGGAGGCCTTTCTGGTTTTTTTTTTTTTTTTTTTTTTTTTACCTCAGGTGGACCACCAAAAGAGGGATTCCACAGCAGAGTCCTGGGGAGGGGCGACTGGACAACGAGAACTCTGGTTAACATTGGGACCTAAGAACATGGCAAGCCCCATATGTGGGCTCTTGGTCCAGACACTGAGAGGCCTTCCTTGAGCATAGGGCTCACATTCAGTTTCACAATGTGTTTTTTGTGCCCAAGGAGCCCCTCAAGTCAGGGCGTGGCCTAAGTACCATGCTGTTTTTCTCCTACACGGAACGTTGTACAATATGGCAACCACAAGTTTTCTGGCCATGGGGAAGAAGGAGTTCTAATTTCTGCAACACTTTCACTCCTGGACTCTGATTGGATTTAAGGTCTAGGTTCTGAAGCCTGAAAACTGAGGTTGGGAAGAGATGAAGACCTAAGGCCATGGTGTGACTGATGTGCTCAGTGTTCGGCCAGCTGTTGAGTGTGGGTTGGGAGGTGCAGGCTCAGGCTGTGGCAGACAGGGAATTAGTGCCCAGGCTACACTGTATCATTGGAGTGCAGTCGAGTTTCGTGCAGGTTGGTACTCATTTGTGGTTACTGGGTAGCCCCAGAGGGCAACGTTTTTCTTCTGGAAGGAAGACACAGTGCCACATAGTGGCTCCAGAATTCCCAAACTGGAAGGCTTGTGGGCCAGGAGTGTGAGGAAAAAATTCTGAGCACACAAGCCAGACTTAGATTTCAGGGTGAGGGCACGGCAGGAACCCTCTGCAGAGATGATTCGAGATCCCGTGTACCTGAAGACAGAGCTAGGATCAGACGTTGGCTCAGGTTGGAGTTTCTGTCCATGACGGCCCCTTCATGAAGGGGAGGGTGTCACGAGGCCATGGAGGTTTTCCCACGATGGGAATTGTGAGATGCTCCAAACCGCAATGATTCCTTCCGTGGGACAGTCGAGACCTGCTGGATGGCTCCAGGACATCCCATAAGGAAGTTATCCAGAGCAGGGTTCTAAGGATGGATGCCTGGGCAGCCTGCCTCCCATTCCAGGTGTCTCATAGCGCCAAGGCAAGTTCGATCTGCTGGATCTAGGGGAGTAACCGAGGCGGGTGTGTTGAAATGGGTGAGTTGAGGATGGGTCAGAATGTGCATTTGTGTCCATGGAGACCTTGGAATGGGGTGCTTGATCCGGGGCCTTGAGGGATGTTCATAACCGGAGGTTTTGATGGAGCTCTAAAGAGTACGTTTCCTATGTAGAGAAGAGAATTGTTTTGATGAGTGCCTAAGGAATTTCCCATATGCTGGTATTGGAAACCAGGCGTCTGAGGAGAGATGCCTGGAAAGAAAAGCAATGGATATGATTAGGGCCTAGGTGCCTGTCCGGTTCAATCTCTTTCCTGGGGATACGTGTCTATGGATCTGAGGGGAGGTAGTTGCTCGGCTTGTGTCAGATCGCCCCTGTTTGTCCTGGTCAGCCTATAATATTGGGAATGGCCTCGGGACTTTGGAGTTTCTCCTAATCTTTAGGGTTTTGGCCAATGGAATGGGCAGAAATCCCCTGGAGAGCGCAGGCACAGTTCTGAGTTTGGCTCTAGGGGCCCAACCTTGAGGGTGTGTGGGCCAGGCCTGTGGGGACAGAAGTCTGAAAACACAAATTCCGCTTAGGATTGGGGACATAGGTATGGCACGCCCAATCTACAGACCGTGAAAACACTTCGGGATATGTAAAAGGGTGAGTTTGAGGTGCTTGCTCAGGTTTTGTCTCTGGATTTGTGTCAACAATGTGGGTCGAATGCTGGCGTGGCCTCATAGGTTGTGGACGGCTTTCCTTCTCTGAGGATTTGACCCAATCCCAAGAGTTTGGGTACATTCTGTGGGATGGGAGGAGTCCTTTCTGTTTTTTATTTTATTTTATGTACCTCATGTGTGCCAATAAAAGAGGGATTCCAGAGCAGAGTCCTTGGTAGGGACAACTGGATAACCCCTCCTCTGTTTAAGTTTGGGGGCCTAGGGGCATGGCAAGTCCAATATGTGGGCTCTTGATTCAGACACTGAGAGGTCTTCCTTGAGGTCAGGGCTCATGGTGCGGGTCACAATGCCTATTTGTGCCCAACAAGGCCCTCAAGCATGGGAAGGGCCTCATGGGCCACGCTGGATTCTCCTACACTGAACGTTGGAATATGCCAACCACAAGGTTTCCGGCCATGGCGAAGGAAGAGTTGTGATTTCTGCATCACGTTCACCCCTGGACAGTGATTGGAGTTTAGGTCTAGGTTCTGAAACCCGAAAACCGAGGTTGGGAAGAGATGAAGACCTAAGGACCTGATGGGTACAATGAGCTCTGTGTGTGGCTACCGTAAACCTGACACTGACCCTGACCCTGACTCTGACAGTAATGTTAACCCTGACCCTATTGTGAGCCTGACCCTTAACCTAACCATGAACCTAACCCTAACCCTGACCCCTACCCTAACCCTAACACTAACCCTGACCCCAACGATGTCTCACCCTAACCCTAACCCTAAGTCTCTCGCTAACCCTAACCCTAACCCTAACCCTAACCCTAACTTTAAATCGGTCTGAACCCATCTCTGTTCCCAGAAGCGGGGACAATAGTTGCATCCAGGACTCCCAGGGGCTGGGATTGGCTGTGTGGGGGTCACTGGATGAACAGGGCATGGAGTGGTGGGTGAGCCTTGAGCACCTAGGGGATGGGCACGCTCAGGGTGCTCTGGTGGGAGCAGAAAGTTTGGTAAGGAGCCCCCATTCAATGGTGACCTCACTTCCCTGACGACAGGGCCCAACGGAATTAGAATCCACGTATCCAGGCACCCCATTACAGAGAAAACCCCCCTGCCCAGCTCATTTCTAGGCACATCCTAAAGGAAGTGACATGTTCTTCTGTTGTACTGAAGCCCTGAGGATGCAGGGAGAAGAGAGCTCACCCACCATACACGTCCCCTCACTGGCAGGTCATATCAGGCTTCCCCAACGCCTCAGGCCCTTTGGCAAATAAAATCAAAAGGTGACACCAGGGAGCTCAGAGTCAGAGAGTCCCACACCTTTTAATTGAGCGGTATAGCTCTAAGTCTCCTCCCCGTGTGTGTGTGTGTGTCTGTTTGTGTGTGTGTGTGTGTGTGTGCCTCTGGGTGTCTGTGGCTCTGTGTGTAAAGAGGACCTGGCCATGCCATCGTGGGTGAAGATGTCCCAAGCAGGAGCAGGATGAGGGGTTAGATGCCTGGTGGGCAGGTCATGTTTACATCCCAGTGTAATGCTGGCTAAGTGGGATCGGGTGTGGGGTCTACAGCCTTCTGCCCAGGGTTTTTCCTGAGAACCTAAAGGGAGGGGACAATGAACCAGGAGCGGGGAGAACCCTAACAGTAACCACTGACCGTGACCCTGACACTGTGAGCCTGCCCCAAACCCTAACCCGAGCCCTGACCCTGACCCTGACCCTAACCCTGACCGTGATCCTGACCTGAACCCTAAACCTAAACCTAAGCCTGATGCTGACCCTGATCCGGACCCTGAACCTAAACCTAAGTCTGAGATAACCTAACTATGACTCATCCCTAAACAGGACCCTGACCTGACCCTAATCCTAATCCTGACGCTGACCTAACCCTGACCCTGACCCTAACCCTGACCCTGACTGTGTGCCTGACCCTAAACCTAAACCTAAAGGTAACCCTAACACTGACCCTAATATGGACCCTGTACCCAAACCGAACACTGACCCTGACCCTAACACTAACCCCTACCCTAAACCAAACCCTCACCCTGACCTTACCCTGTCTAACCCTAACCCACACGATAACACTACTTCTAACTCTAACCCTAACCCCATCCCAAACTTTTCCCCTAAATCTAACTGTGAACCTGAACCGAACATAAAGCAAAGACTGAACCTAAACCTGACCCTGGCCCTGACCTTCACCTGACCCTGACCCTGACCCTAATCCTAACCATAACCTTAACACTGACCACTACATAACCCTGTCCCTGACCCAAATGTGGACTTTAACCAATACCTGATCCTGACGCTAAACCTGACCCTGGCCCTGACCCTAAACCTAACCATGACACTAACACTGACCACTACATAAACTTGTCCCTAACCCAAATGTGGACTTTGAACCAATACCTGATCCTGACCCTAAACTTGACACTGGATCTAAACTTCACCCTGACCCTGACCCTGGCCATGATCATAAACCTAACCCTGAGCCTAATAGTGTTCCCGACACTGACCTGAACACTAAACTTGAGCCTGGCTGTTAGCCTACCCTACTCTAACCGTAAATGTAACCATGACCCTGACACTAACGCGGGCCCTACCCCGAATCCTATTGCTGAAACTAACCCTAACACTAACCCCTAACCTACCACGGACCGTGACCCTAACAGGTTCTAAACCTAACCATCAACCTAACGCTAACCCTAACACTAACGCTGAACTTTAACAATAACCCTGACCCTATAGCTGAATATGATCCTAACCCTAACCCTGAACTTTGCCTATACCAGACACTGACCCTAAACATAACCCTGAAAATTGGGATTAGGGACCCTGATCCTAAACCTGACCCTGGCCCTGACCCTAAACCTAACCATGACCCTAACAATGACCACTACATAACCCTGTCCCTGACCCGAATGTGGACTTAAAACCAATACCTGTTCCTGACCGTAAACCTGACACTGACCCTGACACTGACTCTGACAGTAATGGTAACCCTGACCCTATTGTGAGCCTGACCCTTAACCTAACCATGAACCTAACCCTAACCCTGACCCCTACCCTAACCCTAACACTAACCCTGACCCCAACGATGTCTCACCCTAACCCTAACCCTAATTCTCTCGCTAACCCTAACCCTAACCCTAACCCTAACCCTAACCTTAACTCGGTCTGAACCCATCTCTGTTCCCAGAAGCGGGGACAATAGTTGCATCCAGGACTCCCAGGGGCTGGGATTGGCTGTATGGGGGTCACTGGATGAACAGGGCATGGTGTGGTGGGTGAGCCTTGAGCACCTAGGGGATGGGAACGCTCAGGGTGCTCTGGTGGGAGCAGAAAGTTTGGTAAGGAGCCCCCATTCAATGGTGACCTCACTTCCCTGACGACAGGGCCCAACGGAATTAGAATCCACGTATCCAGGCACCCCATTACAGAGAAAACCCCCCCTGCCCAGCTCATTTCTAGGCACATCCTAAAGGAAGTGACATGTTCTTCTGTTGTACTGAAGCCCTGAGGATGCAGGGAGAAGAGAGCTCACCCACCATACACGTCCCCTCACTGGCAGGTCATATCAGGCTTCCCCAACGCCTCAGGCCCTTTGGCAAATAAAATCAAAAGGTGACACCAGGGAGCTCAGAGTCAGAGAGTCCCACACCTTTTAATTGAGCGGTATAGCTCTAAGTCTCCTCCCCATGTGTGTGTGTGTGTGTGTGTTTGTGTGTGTGTGTGTGTGTGTGTTTGTGTGCCTCTGGGTGTCTGTGGCTCTGTGTGTAAAGAGGACCTGGCCATGCCATCGTGGGTGAAGATGTCCCAAGCAGGAGCAGGATGATGAGGGGTTAGATGCCTGGTGGGCAGGTCATGTTTACATCCCAGTGTAATGCTGGCTAAGTGGGATCGGGTGTGGGGTCTACAGCCTTCTGCCCAGGGTTTTTCCTGAGAACCTAAAGGGAGGGGACAATGAACCAGGAGCGGGGAGAACCCTAACAGTAACCACTGACCGTGACCCTGACACTGTGAGCCTGCCCCAAACCCTAACCCGAGCCCTGACCCTGACCCTGACCCTAACCCTGACCGTGATCCTGACCTGAACCCTAAACCTAAACCTAAGCCTGATGCTGACCCTGATCCGGACCCTGAACCTAAACCTAAGTCTGAGATAACCTAACTATGACTCATCCCTAAACAGGACCCTGACCTGACCCTAATCCTAATCCTGACGCTGACCTAACCCTGACCCTAACCCTAAACCTGACCCTGACTGTGTGCCTGACCCTAAACCTAAACCTAAAGGTAACCCTAACACTGACCCTAATATGGACCCTGTACCCAAACCGAACACTGACCCTGACCCTAACACTAACCCCTACCCTAAACCAAACCCTCACCCTGACCTTACCCTGTCTAACCCTAACCCACACGATAACACTACTTCTAACTCTAACCCTAACCCCATCCCAAACTTTTCCCCTAAATCTAACTGTGAACCTGAACCGAACATAAAGCAAAGACTGAACCTAAACCTGACCCTGGCCCTGACCTTCACCTGACCCTGACCCTGACCCTAATCCTAACCATGACCTTAACACTGACCACTACATAACCCTGTCCCTGACCCAAATGTGGACTTTAACCAATACCTGATCCTGACGCTAAACCTGACACTGGCCCAAACTTCACCCTGACCCTGACCCAGGCCATGACCATCAACCTAACCCTGACCCTAACAGTGACCCTGATCCAAACCTAACACTAACCCTGAGACTGAATGTGAGCCTGACCCTAACTCTACCCCTAAACGTAACCCTAACCCTGACAGTACCACGGGTCCTCCGCCGATCCTATCGCTGAACCTAACCCTGACACTATACTCTAACCCTACCGCGGATCCTGACCCTAACCAATCTAACCCTAACGCTCAAACTAACTCTAACCCTAACACTAAACCTAAACTTTAACAATAACCCTTACCTTATAACTGACTATGATCATAACCCTAACCCTGAACTTTGCCTCTACCAGACCCTGACCCTAAACCTGACCCTGGCCCTGACCCTAACAAGTTCTAACCCTAACCATCAACCTAACGCTAACCCTAACACTAACGCTGAACTTTAACAATAACCCTGACCCTATAGCTGACTATGATCCTAACCCTAACCCTGAACTTTGCCTATACCAGACACTGACCCTAAACCTAACCCTGAAAATTGCGATTAGGGACCCTGATCCTAAACCTGACCCTGGCCCTGACCCTAAACCTAACCATGACCCTAACAATGACCACTACATAACCCTGTCCCTGACCCGAATGTGGACTTAAAACCAATACCTGATCCTGACCGTAAACCTGACACTGACCCTGACCCTGACTCTGACAGTAATGGTAACCCTGACCCTATTGTGAGCCTGACCCTTAACCTAACCATGAACCTAACCCTAACCCTGACCCCTACCCTAACCCTAACACTAACCCTGACCCCAACGATGTCTCACCCTAACCCTAACCCTAAGTCTCTCGCTAACCTAACCTAACCCTAACCCTAACCCTAACCCTAACCTTAACTCGGTCTGAACCCATCTCTGTTCCCAGAAGCGGGGACAATAGTTGCATCCAGGACTCCCAGGGGCTGGGATTGGCTGTGTGGGGGTCACTGGATGAACAGGGCATGGAGTGGTGGGTGAGCCTTGAGCAGCTAGGGGATGGGCACGCTCAGGGTGCTCTGGTGGGAGCAGAAAGTTTGGTAAGGAGCCCCCATTCAATGGTGACCTCACTTCCCTGACGACAGGGCCCAACGGAATTAGAATCCACGTATCCAGGCACCCCATTACAGAGGAAACCCCCCCTGCCCAGCTCATTTCTAGGCACATCCTAAAGGAAGTGACATGTTCTTCTGTTGTACTGAAGCCCTGAGGATGCAGGGAGAAGAGAGCTCACCCACCATACACGTCCTCTCACTGGCAGGTCATATCAGGCTTCCCCAACGCCTCAGGCCCTTTGGCAAATAAAATCAAAAGGTGACACCAGGAGCTCAGAGTCAGAGAGTCCCACACCTTTTAATTGAGTGGTATAGCTCTAAGACTCCTCCCTGTGTCTGTGTGGTGTCTGTTTGTGTGTGTGTGTGTGTGTGTGTGTGTGTGCCTCTGGGTGTCTGTGGCTCTGTGTGTAAAGAGGACCTGGCCATGCCATCGTGGGTGAAGATGTCCCAAGCAGGAGCAGGATGAGGGGTTAGATGCCTGGTGGGCAGGTCATGTTTACATCCCAGTGTAATGCTGGCTAAGTGGGATCGGGTGTGGGGTCTACAGCCTTCTGCCCAGGGTTTTTCCTGAGAACCTAAAGGGAGGGGACAATGAACCAGGAGCGGGGAGAACCCTAACAGTAACCACTGACCGTGACCCTGACACTGTGAGCCTGCCCCAAACCCTAACCCGAGCCCTGACCCTGACCCTGACCCTAACCCTGACCGTGATCCTGACCTGAACCCTAAACCTAATCCTAAGCCTGATGCTGACCCTGATCCGGACCCTGAACCTAAACCTAAGTCTGAGATAACCTAACTATGACTCATCCCTAAACAGGACCCTGACCTGACCCTAATCCTAATCCTGACGCTGACCTAACCCTGACCCTGACCCTAACCCTGACCCTGACTGTGTGCCTGACCCTAAACCTAAACCTAAAGGTAACCCTAACACTGACCCTAATATGGACCCTGTACCCAAACCGAACACTGACCCTGACCCTAACACTAACCCCTACCCTAAACCAAACCCTCACCCTGACCTTACCCTGTCTAACCCTAACCCACACGATAACACTACTCTAACTCTAACCCTAACCCCATCCCAAACTTTTCCCCTAAATCTAACTGTGAACCTGAACCGAACATAAAGCAAAGACTGAACCTAAACCTGACCCTGGCCCTGACCTTCACCTGACCCTGACCCTGACCCTAATCCTAACCATGACCTTAACACTGACCACTACATAACCCTGTCCCTGACCCAAATGTGGACTTTAACCAATACCTGATCCTGACGCTAAACCTGACACTGGCCCAAACCTCACCCTGACCCTGACCCAGGCCATGACCATCAACCTAACCCTGACCCTAACAGTGACCCTGATCCAAACCTAACACTAACCCTGAGACTGAATGTGAGCCTGACCCTAACTCTACCCCTAAACGTAACCCTAACCCTGACAGTACCACGGGTCCTCCGCCGATCCTATCGCTGAACCTAACCCTGACACTATACTCTAACCCTACCGCGGATCCTGACCCTAACCAATCTAACCCTAACGCTCAAACTAACTCTAACCCTAACACTAAACCTAAACTTTAACAATAACCCTTACCTTATAACTGACTATGATCATAACCCTAACCCTGAACTTTGCCTCTACCAGACCCTGACCCTAAACCTGACCCTGGCCCTGACCCTAAACCTAACCATGACACTAACACTGACCACTACATAAACTTGTCCCTAACCCAAATGTGGACTTTGAACCAATACCTGATCCTGACCCTAAACCTGACACTGGCTCTAAACTTCACCCTGACCCTGACCCAGGCCATGATCATAAACCTAACCCTGAGCCTAATAGTGTTCCCGACCCTGACCTGAACACTAAACCTGAGCCTGGCTGTTAGCCTACCCTACTCTAACCGTAAATGTAACCCTGACCCTGACACTAACGCGGGCCCTACCCCGAATCCTATTGCTGAAACTAACCCTAACACTAACCCCTAACCTACCACGGACCCTGACCCTAACAAGTTCTAACCCTAACCATCAACCTAACGCTAACCCTAACACTAACGCTGAACTTTAACAATAACCCTGACCCTATAGCTGACTATGATCCTAACCCTAACCCTGAACTTTGCCTATACCAGACACTGACCCTAAACCTAACCCTTAAAATTGCGAATAGGGACCCTGATCCTAAACCTGACCCTGGCCCTGACCCTAAACCTAACCATGACCCTAACAATGACCACTACATAACCCTGTCCCTGACCCGAATGTGGACTTAAAACCAATACCTGATCCTGACCGTAAACCTGACACTGACCCTGACCCTGACTCTGACAGTAATGGTAACCCTGACCCTACTGTGAGCCTGACCCTTAACCTAACCATGAACCTAACCCTAACCCTGACCCCTACCCTAACCCTAACACTAACCCTGACCCCAACGATGTCTCACCCTAACCCTCACCCTAACCCTAACCCTAAGTCTCTCGCTAACCCTAACCCTAACCCTAACCCTAACCCTAACCCTAACCCTAACCTTAACTCGGTCTGAACCCATCTCTGTTCCCAGAAGCGGGGACAATAGTTGCATCCAGGACTCCCAGGGGCTGGGATTGGCTGTGTGGGGGTCACTGGATGAACAGGGCATGGAGTGGTGGGTGAGCCTTGAGCACCTAGGGGATGGGCACGCTCAGGGTGCTCTGGTGGGAGCAGAAAGTTTGGTAAGGAGCCCCCATTCAATGGTGACCTCACTTCCCTGACGACAGGGCCCAACGGAATTAGAATCCACGTATCCAGGCACCCCATTACAGAGAAACCCCCCCTGCCCAGCTCATTTCTAGGCACATCCTAAAGGAAGTGACATGTTCTTCTGTTGTACTGAAGCCCTGAGGATGCAGGGAGAAGAGAGCTCACCCACCATACACGTCCCCTCACTGGCAGGTCATATCAGGCTTCCCCAACGCCTCAGGCCCTTTGGCAAATAAAATCAAAAGGTGACACCAGGGAGCTCAGAGTCAGAGAGTCCCACACCTTTTAATTGAGTGGTATAGCTCTAAGTCTCCTCCCCGTGTGTGTGTGTGTGTCTGTTTGTGTGTGTGTGTGTGTGTGTGTGTGTGCCTCTGGGTGTCTGTGGCTCTGTGTGTAAAGAGGACCTGGCCATGCCATCGTGGGTGAAGATGTCCCAAGCAGGAGCAGGATGAGGGGTTAGATGCCTGGTGGGCAGGTCATGTTTACATCCCAGTGTAATGCTGGCTAAGTGGGATCGGGTGTGGGGTCTACAGCCTTCTGCCCAGGGTTTTTCCTGAGAACCTAAAGGGAGGGGACAATGAACCAGGAGCGGGGAGAACCCTAACAGTAACCACTGACCGTGAGTGATCCTGACCTGAACCCTAAACCTAAACCTAAGCCTGATGCTGACCCTGATCCGGACCCTGAACCTAAACCTAAGTCTGAGATAACCTAACTATGACTCATCCCTAAACAGGACCCTGACCTGACCCTAATCCTAATCCTGACGCTGACCTAACCCTGACCCTAACCCTAACCCTGACCCTGACTGTGTGCCTGACCCTAAACCTAAACCTAAAGGTAACCCTAACACTGACCCTAATATGGACCCTGTACCCAAACCGAACACTGACCCTGACCCCTAACACTAACCCCTACCCTAAACCAAACCCT